>NC_090778.1:25247500-25250000 GCF_040054535.1 Antennarius striatus
TCTCCCCAAGACTCCTCCGAGCCTGTGCTTCGGAACTAGGGGACCCCCTGCAACAATTGTTCAACCTCAGTCTGCGGCTGGGGAGGGTCCCGTCACTGTGGAAGACCTCCTGCATTGTCCCTGTACCCAAGAAAGGACGCCCTACTGAGCTCAACGACCACCGACCGGTCGCTCTTACCTCCCACGTAATGAAGACCCTAGAGCGACTGGTCCTGGAGCTCATGCGTCCACAGGTGCAGGGTGCTATGGACCCTCTCCAGTTTGCCTATCAGGCCAAGGTTGGGGTTGACGATGCTGTCATGTACCTCCTCCACCGCACACTCTCCTACCTGGACGCCGGGGGCTGTGCCGTCAGAGTGCTCTTCTTCGACTTTTCGAGTGCCTTCAACACCATCCAGCCCCAGCTCCTGCAGGATAAACTGACCTCCATGGCTGTGGACCCCTACCTCGTGAGCTGGATTACGGACTACCTAACGGACAGACCCCAGTACGTCCGTATGGGGGACTGCTTGTCTTCTATGGTGACCAGCAGCACGGGGGCGCCACAGGGGACCGTTCTATCCCCCATTCTCTTCACCCTCTACACATCAGACTTCAAGCACAACTCGGATACATGCCACATACAGAAGTACTCCGATGACACCGCGATAGTGGCATGTATCCGGGAGGGTGATGAGGGGGGGTACAGGGCATTGGTGGCTGACTTCGTGGAGTGGTGCCAACAGAACCAGCTCCAGCTCAACGTCTCCAAGACAAAGGAGATGGTTCTGGATTTCCGGCGGGCACCTCCCTCTCCACAGCCGGTGATCATCAATGGCAGTGAGGTGGAGGTGGTAGAAAACTATAAGTACCTGGGACTGCAGCTAGACAGCAGACTGGACTGGTCATTCAACTCCAACTGTGTGTACAAGAAGGGGCAGAGCAGGATGTACTTCCTAAGGAGGCTGGCCTCCTTCAACATCTGTCCTAAGCTCCTTTTCATGTTCTATCAGTCCGTAGTCTCCAGTGTGCTGTCATACGCCATTGTGTGTTGGGGTGGGGGGGCCAGGAAAAGAGATATGGACCGTCTGAACAGACTCATCCGCAGAGCGGGCTCAGTGGTCGGGCTGAGCCTGGACTCTGTGGATATGCTTCTGGAGAGCAGGACCATGTCTAAAATTAAGGCCATCATGAACAACATCAGGCACCCCCTACACACCACCTTCTCCCAGCAGAGAAGCACCTTCAGCGGCAGACTGCTGTCACACAGCGCCTCCACAGAGAGGCTGAGGTCCTCCTTCGTGCCCCGTGCCATCAGGGGGTACAATGACTCTCTCAGGAGGAGCGGGGGGGAGGTGGCGAGGTCAGCACGGGGTTGAAAATGGTTGAAAATGGATTTAATTTAATTTAAAGTTGAAAATGGATTTAATTTAATTTAAATTTAATTTTATACTGTTGTATATATATATATATATATAAAATTTATTTATTTTTTATACTGTTTTTATATTTTAATTCAATTTTATACTGTTTATATTTTAATACTGTAATATTTTTAAATTTTATACCGTTTATATTTTTAGTTATAGTTTAGTATATAAGTCCTGTTAGTGCTGCATGTGCCTGTCTGTTAGTGTAATGTATGTCTTGTGGTATGTCCTGTGATGTCAGTGTTTCCTTTTCTCCTGGTGTTTATCCAGTATTATTTGTTAAGTAATGCCTGAGCAGTGGATATATGCAATTTCCTCCGGGATTAATAAAGTATCTATCTATCTATCTATCTAAAGTAAACACCGCTGGGTTAAAATAAATTCCCTTTTAGAGCTGAATTTGAAAGACGGACGACAGAATAGAGAATATTCTCCGGAAAAGCGGCAGAAAATATGTAAGAAACTTGACGGTAATAATATTCTTGAGCATTTCTGGCACAGATGAAGTTGTTGAAACACGATTCACAGACAAAAAAAATGGGAGGGCGTCGTCGCCAAGCAGCTTCCCCTTCCAAACGAACCCGAATGGAGAGACTCTAATGAGAATAATTGGCTGGCCTGAAGTGTCTGGGAGCTGCAGGAGGCAATTAATGAATTAGGGAACACACACACACACACAGTAATAGCGTAACCTCATCAGCGAACTTTACTGGCACAGTCGGCGTTGCGCGCTGCAGGCCCGCCGACTGTTAAACAAGTCGATGCTGTTATTAACCGATTATCTGGCTCTTCTTTGTGAGCGACGCAGAAAAAAGGAAGGGAGGGTTTAGAAAAAAGGGACAAGAATGAGGAAGGTTTTACTGAGCTCCTGATCAAAGGCTGCTGTGATCTCTTGTAGTGAGAACAGATAGAGCAAAGGGGATTTAATCACATTAGAAGATACACACTGGAAAGGCACTGACGTGATGTAATCACCTCTGTGCCGGGATTTTTCTCGTGTCGTGTGATTCTTTCTCATCAAATTAGCGTCAGAAGACAGGATTTCTACGGAGGTTGTCTGCGTTGCTGTTGCGACGATTCAGGAAGACACA
>NC_090778.1:25255000-25305000 GCF_040054535.1 Antennarius striatus
CCTGCTGCTTCAATCCCAAACCGACTTTGATTCATGTGACCTTTTAAGACAACATAAAACTAAGATCTAAACTCAAGCTCTTCCCCGAATCGGGAGGCAGCCTGTCATTAAGCTTAGCGAAGGCAATCAAGGGGACGCAAATGCAACCAATCGTTCGGTTGATCTGTGCATGGATGGAGTTTCTGTGGCGACAGAGAAGTTGATTATAGGAAGTGGTCAGAGCTACCAGTCCGTCAATCAAACGCACACAAGTTAGGAGACCAGGACGGCTGCCTGTCACACTGACCGGTGGACGCTGGGGAAAGTATTTTTAGGTGGCTGCCATTTCTTTTTAGCTCGTTTCTGCGGTTCCAATGTGGGGGAAGCATGACGACCAAGTTCCTGAAATAGAATTACGAATGCATGATGGACACGACCGTCAAAGCCAAACAGCTTTATGTGAAAAAACATGGAGTGTTGTTATTTTATTGCTGTGGGAAAAGCAGAAATGTTCTCATCCGTTGGGATCTTTTATGCTCCAATATTCAATTCCAGCGTGGCTGTTTTGGAGCTGCCAACTCGAGGCTATAAGGAAAGACTTATTCACAACAGAGAGGAAAGGTTGATGGCTGGGAAATGGAAGCCGTTAATACAGTAATATCCCACTGTTGTTGTATAGTTCCAGCTCTCAAAGCCCGGGCGACCTGTCACAGTACAATCAGACAACATCAAATTGAGAGTTACTATCCTCCCTAATGGAACCAGCAGAAAGGAAAAAAATAATAAGTCACTATTAGTATTATGTAAACACTGAAACGCTCACCTATGACTCACAAGACAAATGGAACAAAATGGTATATACTACAACTTTAAATAAACTTTGTATTTTTAGTAAATGTCAGAATCATTGTCATTGAAGAAATATACAGAAAGCCTTTGGATATCTTATTTTTTTCAACAATTTAATTGCTTTTTCTGCATTTTTTTAAAATCCCAAAATCTTCTTCAAAGATAAAAGACTACTGACAGCTGACACAGAACAGTGTGAATCATTTACTAAAAGTTCGAATGTGATTGATTAAATCTGCTGATCAAATCAAACTCCTCTATTGAAATTGATTAGATTAAGAGCACAGGCTTTAAAAGGTCTTTCCAGAGAGATTCAGTTAACCCCTTATCAAAGTAGAGTCGGTGTGATCAATAGCAGAACCAATAACATGTCTCCGAACCTCATGGGTTCTTAACCTGCCTGCGTGATCCGGCCGTGACGCGTAAACCCAAAGTGTCACGTGAATTTCGAGCAGCTGATGATTTCCATTTCGCCCAAAACCTTGAGAAAACACACATTCTGGAAATAAAACAAGAACCATTCTCCTACCTTTTCATTCTGTGAGTTGTTCATCCTATATGACAGAGGAGCGCTCCGCTTCTCTCTCCAAAACTCTCCAAAACTGGCGGCACGGGCGCTTTACGCAACACCGAGGGGCCGTGACACGTCCCACGCACACCGTGAAATACCTTAACTCAGATTTTCCTTTCGAGGCACCTCCATTTATAGGCAGAAATGAAATATCCACGCGCGATCCGAGAGGAGCTGACGCGTATTGTGCTGAGAAGTTGTTACGGATCCGCGCAAAAAACGTCGCTCTTCTGCGGGGAACGATCGCGGTCATGTGTTTTGAGTCTCTCTCTGTGTTGTATTCTTCATCATCTTCATTTCCGTCGACGTCCCAGTAGCTCCATAGCAGCGGACTGGAGCCACACACTCACACACTCACACACACACACACACACACACACATACACGCACACAGAAACACCAGCGCATGGGAGGATCAAGACTGACCGAGTGATGGACCAACCGAGAGCCGCGTCTGAGGAGGCGGGTGTGCGCGAGCGTGTGTGTGTGTGTGTGTGTGTGTGTGTGTGTGTGTGTGTGTGTGTGTGTGTGTGTGTGTGTGTGTGTGTGTGTGTGTGTGTGTGTGTGTGTGTGTGTGTGTGTCACTGCTGTCACTGCTGTCACTGCTCCCACAACCCCCTCGGGGTCCCCAAAGGGGGGTCCCAAGGGCGCTGGAACCCACCCCAAGGACATCCCACAGAAGTGTTGCTGTCAGTCCTCTGCTGCACAAACAGAAGTGCTTTTAGTGTTCAGCTCCCAGTGGGGCACCAGGGCTCCTCTCACAAAATGGAACAGGAACTATTTGGAGCAAGAAGGATCTGGTGGTTTGAGTTCGATTCGAAATATGTGAGTAAAGTCCACATGTTTGCCAACGACGCCTACAGTGGAAAAAGACGTAGTTCTTTATTTAAGTTATGACTCAACAACTTCTCCTCCACATGTCATCCTTCGCTAACATGACTCAAAAATACAGCTGAAACCCTGGGAAAAGTTTTAAAACAAATCATCTCCCCATTTGTTCAGAGTTTGAAAAACCTAATGTGTGTTTTTAATTGAGATGCATCAGCATGTAATGCAAGTGCTATAACTGAAGAAATACAGGTAATTTGAATTTCTTATTAATTCCATATCTGAGAAATTGTTTGATTCTTGAAATTAGAAAAATGCATGGAATTCCCAAATAACAAACAAGATCGCTCCAGAAATAAAGTTCAAGTTTTCATCTTTCCCACAGAACGAGCTTAAATGTAGATGATGCAAACAATAAAAAAAGCATTCGATTTTGTTTTTAAAATAAAGATATGTTAGCACAAGTTGCACCATAAACAAACCAAAAAAAGAAGCCCACAAATAATTTTGGCAAGAATCCTACAGTTAACACAGAAACTCCAGCTACGCCGACACAACAACTTGTCATCACAAGGAAAATAAAAATCTTCTATCTCCTCTCTGTGTCTGCCTCTGATTATAGCCTATATGGGCACGCCGGGAACTTCATGTGCAGCTGAGTGCATCAGCTTGTCGACCCCTGATGTATGGGAGAGATTTGTGGGCAGGTGGAAATGAAAAACACAGAAAAGAGTCCGTCTAAAATGAAGCTTGGGATTTGACTGGGGGTTATGAGAGAATCAGTTGACAGGAAAATCCACTCTGGAAAAAGTTCAGGAAAAACAAGGAGAAAGTTATGGAAAATATACCTGCAAATCAGAGATTATACTGTTTTGACATTTATGTGTCAGCGGAGTAAAATTGCACAGAGCGAAGGATGAAAATCGTCTCTTGTTTTGCTGTGTTGCTTGTGGGTGAGTGGAATCGGATCGGCGGGCCAGAGATGCGGCAGATGACATGTGGGAGGATCAGAATGGAGGAGGAGAGAGTCGGGCTGTGGGCAGCATCAGCTAATGGCAATGGAGCAGCAGAGTCCATCTCCACGGCGCAGAATATTACATCTGTGCATGAAGTCTGATGAATGCAGCTCTTTACCTCGAGCTGTGGACATAAGGCGAGGGGGCGTTCTGACACCGCGGTCGCTTTGCTGTACGGACACTCCCAAAGGCATCAGCCAACAGCGAGAACGTCTAAAGTCACACAGCATTTATTAACATTTACCTTCTCTCACTCTTCTCACTCTTCGCTCATCTCGGTGTGACTGCAAGCGTGCCACAAAAACAAGATGAGCCTCGATAACTCAGGACTTAGAGCCGTAAATATCCCACGGTTAATCAGATTAAGGTTTCATCGTCTGCTAGCCGTGCCAAGGAGACGAACTGAGGAGTGCCGTCAGAGGAGAGGGATTCAGGAAATACATGAACACCTTTTCTAAAAATCAACATCCATGACTTTGTGCTCTGATTTTTCGGTCGGCCTAAAAGCAAAATCTGCCCACAGCAGCCAATAAAAAGTTAAGCACCTTGTTGTTGGTCCTAAAAGCTGATTTCATTTCCCAGACATTGCAGAATAAGTGCAACCTGATGATGTCAGTCAAATATCAAACGGTGGAAATTGTGCTGGTGTTTCATCCAAATGAGTAGAAGCACATGTGAAGATTATACATAAGTAAGGATAATGATTCAAATGATGGTAAACAGGTGATTATGTCCATCTTCTCAATGGGAATCTGGATCAAAGGTAAGAGACATGCTTTGGTTTGGTCAGTGGAACCAACTGACTGGAGGACTCCATCATTACACAGCATTTCACATGCTAACGGGACATTCCTCCACGCTGAGCCACATTTCCTTCTCCTCAGACTCAAGGACTTCCTATTGACTCTCTGGGTCAGTGTTTTCCCCTCAAGCGAGCATTCCTCTTCCTTTCTGCTGCTACTGTACCTCCACAAGAACCCCCCTTCCCTCCCACTGTGGAAAGGAAGCTTGTTGTAGTCAGGGGTCTAATTATTGAGCATCTGCACAAAGCATTGACTTGTAATCTTTCATCAGCTTTGAACAGTAATGAAGTCTTAATTACGATCACAGTCTGGAGCAGCAAAGGCATGATAAATAAACTTCATCCCAAAAAAAAAAAAAATTCATGCTTTGGGGCTTGTGCAGATTTGACTCTGGTCCTCTGTTGACAGCAGTTGTCGAGGGACGGGCCTGTGTTTCTCTTTCACATAGTTTAGCCTCTTTTTCACAGCCATTGGTTTGAATTAGTCTCTGGGCCAGCTCACATAAAAGCGACCCAAAGGAAGAACTGACCCACACACAGACAATTTTTTTGCCTTATTGCAAGGTACCTGTGAATAAAAACGAAAGTGCAAGAGCATGGAACCTTTCTTCTCCAGCTACACACACACACACACACACATTATTTAGAGCTGTTTTATTTTTTTAAGGTGACACACAAGAGAAAACTTTTGCGTTTATTTAGCTGTAATGTATAATGCAACCTCGTCAGGGAACTGTTGGGACAAATAAACTGCACCAAGAGTATAAATCTAATTACTACTTATTGTTTCTCTTATTTTCTACATTTAATTGAAACGAATTTAATGTTTTTACAAGAGACAAAGGAAGATAAAACAATCTAAGAACTCAGCAGCCCCCTAGAGGTCATAATAGGGTACTGCAACATTTATGGACAAGCCCACTCATCTCTCTGTTTGCTACATGTCAAAGAAGCTGTGTCCACACCTTTGCGTGTGTGTCATCATTCTATCTTTTATGAAACAACAAAGCATGTAGAGACCCGCTCACTTTCCAAGCATTAGTTGCCCGAGGTTGTTCCAGAGCAAGCTGTATAACTCCGGCGAGACTGGATTGGATCCTGATAACAAGTAGGCATGACATCAACATCATTATCATCATCATGAGGCATATATTCATTCATAGTTAAACATAGTGGCATTGCTGTCGACTAGATGGGCTTTAACTAGCATGTACATCTTTTTTTTTTAACTGTGTCAACTATTGCGGTTACAAAACTGCTGACAGTCATTTATTATCACTGCAACACAACAAAGTCTGCAACGTGAGAAACTCAACAAACATCATGAGGTACTTATGCTATCAGCAGCCCACTCCTTATGCAACTTCAGGCAGCAGCGATAATATTCAAAGCTATTTCCACACTTGAGTGTCAAGTCTTCGTGGATCCTGCAGTGACAGCTGCCATCGCCAACTGCGTGGACGTGTTTTTATGTGGGCATGAAACGGTGCTTCAAAAAAACCAACACGTGTTGTTACACAACCACCAGTCTGTGTCGAGTGACATGCTAATCAATGACTCAGTGCTTCACGGGGGGCTTGGTGTAGCAAGGGGTTAACAGGGGTCTTCAGTCCAGTTACCTACCTGTCTCAGCCAATCATATCGAGACAAGTTTCTGCCCAGAACCAATAGGTAACCCTGGATCCTGGGTCTGTCCCAATGGAGTTAAGATGGATTAACCTTTTTATCTCCAAATGGTGAAAGGGTTACAGACAGAGACTCAGACATATGGACACCTCTCAAGTGTGACAACCTAAAGAGGTGGGGGCAAAGAAGGACACAAGGGGGGGGGGGGTCACCTCTCATCCAAGACAAGAGACTTCTTCAGTATCCAAGGACCATTGCCAAGACCAGCCTGGCTTCTCAACAGCGGTTGTTGGGGGTGCCAGGGAGTGTCATTGGGGGTTGTTGAAATGTGAATTTCTCAGACATCATTAAATCCTCGTATGCTAATGGTGGTTATTAGCATGAGCCACTTCACGTGAGCCTATCTGCTGAGTAGTTCTTTTAGGGAGTTGCGAGGACCAGATTGCAAATAAACAACAGATTACTTTTATTTAATATTTCACACTGGACTTAGCATGATTCTCCTGTCCACCTTGTGGTAGTAGTTTGTTCTTCTTTTGATGAAGCAGATTCGAACAACTGGTAGGGGAATTACTGCCACTCTCTGGCAGCAAGGCTACACTAAAACCAGCCTACGGTAAAAACCATGAGAAAATATTTTTATGACAAAATGTTTTTTTTAAATTAATTATGATTTAAATATTCACTCATAGGTGCATTAACCCATCCTCCTCTATGTTGTCAAAGCCTTTGACTCGTCACTGCTATCTAGTCGACACAAAAGAATAGAATAAATGAGCCATAAGTGTCTCTGATGGCAAAGTGTAACCCAATAGCTTGTGTGAAATTCATCTAACTCTCAAGGACTATTATACACATCCGTCCTACACATACACACTCATAGACACACACAACCAACGTGACCCTGAGCTCTGACCTCAAGTCCCAAGCATGACATCATCGAGCTGAGAAGTTTGTTCCACTGATCTCATCATGTTGAGACAGAGAGGCTGTTATTTGGGGGAGGAGGCTGTTGTTTTGGGGGTGGAACAGCTCAGTCATGCCTATTAACACCCCGTACCACAACAAGAGGCCCCTTTCAGCAGCAGTCCTGGTCGTCTGATCTACCTTAAGCACCAGCTCCTGCCGACCCGCCTCCATTCCCCGGAATTCCCCCATGACAATCTGCGTCTGGCATTTAGGTTTTCCTTCACAACACAGCCATCCATCATCCGGAGGCAAAGCAATGAACTGAAAAAAGTCTCCTAAAACACAAAATGATAACAGTGTTCTCTACAGATGCTGGTGGACCATCAATGGGCTCTGGGCCCAAACTGTCGGTTGGGACGACACTGGAGTGATTATATGTGATTACATCGAAGATGATAGAAACAGAAGACTATTCCAATTTGCAAACACACACAAACCTACACCTCAACCCTACAGACATCTAACAACTCGGTTCCAGTGCTGATCTTCTTATGGTAACAGTGTTGAGAGCAATAAACATACCCAAACAGGCTGAATTTATCCATAAATCCCTCCCACAGACCTCATCAGAGAGGCAGAATCCAATAAAGTTAATGTGAGAGCCATAAACTTACAATCGTGTGTGCTTTGTCAGAGATCATCTCACAAAGTGGGAAGCAGAGAATAGAGATAGAGCACCAATTGAACCCATATGGACAAACACAAAAGCAACTCCTGGCTCACTTAAGAATATTACCAAATGTTCTTTTAAACACAATACATGTTTGCACAAATCTCCAGCGCATGTTCTGATGATTTTAATAACACAAATACCAAAGATATACATTTTAATATCACCACTTGAAAACAGCGACTCATAAGCCCCAGACATAATAAGTCAAGCACAGCTTTGAATCTAATCTGCGCTTATTTGAATAATGCCTGCAGTCTGAATTCAAACAGCTTAAGTGGCCCCAATTTTCTTTGCAAAGGAAAAAAAAATCCTTTAAGGACTAAAATACAAATTTTCTTGCGAAGTATCTGAGCAGGTGAAAGTAGGGGGAGTAGAGAGGGAGGATTAAAGGAAGGTGAAAAAGGGTGCCATAAATGGGTGAGGGAATACAGGCTGTGAGCTGAGATAGAGGCAGGAATTATTAAACTGATTCTGGGAGAGATAGCTTCGAGAGGGAGGTGAGCAACAAAGAGAAACAAGCTGAGGAGGTGCAGGAGGTCAGGCTGATGCCGATGGTGTTTTCTCCTCCTCATCCCCCCTGGCTCCTGGTTGCTGTTTTCCAAAGGAAGCTGGCTCCTGCCGCAGCATCTAACGGGTTCCTGCTTGGACAGAGCTCCTATTCATACCTGCGCTGCTCCTCCTAACCGCTGCATGGGTGACGGCTGCAGCAAAGGAGGTACAGGACGCCGCAGTGCAGTACATGGAGGTGGGAAGACTTGGGAGAGATGGCTGAGGGGTTAGGAGCTAGATTTGTACTTCCAAGAAGAAGAGGAGGTGTTGGAAGGGAGTGATGGGTTTGCGTGACGCGATACAAAGCCCCCTTTCTCCTCTCTTGTGCATGCCATGGCTGCTTTTGGCATACGGTGCTGGAAGAACTGGAAGCTACTGTAGCTATCCATGGTATAGGTGCCAAAGACACGCACTTATACACAATTTACACACACACAGCAAACAGACTCAGACCAATGTACACAACACTTAACAGTGAATAAACCTGGCTGTGGAGCTGCTGTAGGAAACTCCTGCATCTAATTCAAAACAAATGCCAAAAGTCTCTAAAAAACACATTTCCAGTCGAATCCAAGCCAATAAATCTAAATGAATGTCCCAAATGATATCAAAACACTTCATTTGATTACACAGCTTACAGATTTGGTCGTTACTCTACGCAAATATTTACTTGCACACACACACGGACGAGGTAAGCTGGGTGGGGTGGGTGGGTGGGTGGGGTACGATGAAGCGGGCCGTTGTGGAGGAATGTGCTTCGTTTCAGATATGCTACGTATCCTGTATCACAAGAGGAGTGAGCCCTGTTAGCTTTAGCACACCTTCCACTGAAGCAAGCAGGTCTGGTGTAACTTAGACAAGCTAAACAACCTTGCAGCTGAACCAACACACACACACACACACACACGCACACACACACACAACTACGTATGCAGACACACAGACAGGCTTCAACCGCTTCTTTGTGGAATGGCGCGTTGATGATGATAAAATATTACAAAAAAAATAAATTAAGGTTTGAGTTTTATCACTCCAGCCGGAGCCAACTGGAAGATGCTCCTTGATGCTCCCTGAGGGACACCAGCAAGGGGGAAATTGACTGCTGTCAACTTGGCCTTTACCCTCCAGTACCTTAAGAGGAATCTGTGAAACACGTGTGGTCTAAATATCTGTTTGATATATTTAGTTTTGTAAAAAAACAAAACAAAAAAACAGCTATCTGTAACTGCATCACAGTTTCAAACAGCAACAGATGCTACAAAGATCTGTCTCTTGTCTCCACTCACTCACAATCGGTCAAAGCAGCTTTATCGGATGAGAGATGAGACGAACAGAGGCAGTGTGAAGCCCGGCCAACGGATATTTAAGGCCCGTCTGTGGTCACTAGAAACTGCTAAGCTATCTGAGGCATGACCAGAGCTAAGTTTAGGGTTTGCGAGCGTGTGAGAGGTCAAACACGAGTCCCTGGTGAGGCAGCAAAAACTCCCACCTGACCCCACACGAGCTCAACCTCGTCGACAAGGGTCAGAGGTTGGGTCTTCCTGACTGCAACATTTCAGGGTCAGTTTCCCTCTTTCATTACACAACAACAAATATGGAACTTTCAGAATGTTGGAAATTGATACCAAATCGGTTGAATATAATCAGGATGGATCAAAAATGAAAGGAAATAATTTGTGGTATAAATTAAAATATGGTTGGAATGAAGATTTTAGAGTTTAATATAACCTATAAACTTGGAGTGTAGCTGATCTTTGCTTTAGTATTTCTCTATAAGGTTTCTGCCTTACATTTCTTTTGTTTTCATCCGTTACAACAAATAGTGCTGGTTCACTCCTGGGTCCTAATGCCTGGAGAAATACATCAGCAGCACAGAAATAGAGAATCCCTTCATAGGAAATCAGATGATCTCACTGGTATGATCGGATGAGTCCCAGACCAGAGCTCTGAACCCTCGAGGTCAACACACAAACACACTCATATAGAGAAAGTATGGTTCTACTTATCGAATGGAACGCTCCTAACAAAAGCCCGCTTTATATCTCGGGCGAAACAGACTGACCTAAGACACCTTTTTATCAAAAGTCCATGTTTAAATCTGGCAAAGTCGTGATCCGTGCATTCAAGGCCAGTCTGCAGGCTAATTATAGATGGGGGTGAGTGTCCAACTACGGCCTTCTCGCCATCAAATGGGACATGAGGTACAGGGACGGGTAGGGGGTGGGGGGCAAAGCCTGAGATAGTGAAGAAGAGTTTGACACAAGAGAAGAAGAAAGGGGGAGCAAATAAGCAAAAAATGTCAGCACGCATACAATTTTGCGTGACAGGAAATGACTCGTATGCGGCTATTAATGGCTCTAGGTTCAGTGACATCATGTTGTCGCTCCCAATGGGAAACGGTAATTACACAGGACTATTTCCTGTTTCCCATCGGCCACCTCTCACGCTGCATTCTGCAACCCGAGGGAAGGCAAAATACCTTTAACACACTGACTGTGACAAGAAACAAATCAGAGCCGCCACAGGCCTCGCAGTGAAGGAGGGGAACGCAAAAGAAAACAGTGCATCGGAGTCAAGAATGCGGTCATTCCTATTGCAACAGACTTGTTATAACCTGAGAAGCAGAAAAGTTGTTTCCCACTGAGCACCAAAATAACACAATGCCTGCTCCCTCTCCCTTCCTGACACAGCAATTATACAAGCCTGAGGAATGAACCTCAAGACCTGCACCGTCATGTGCTCGGATGAACAGGAAGAAATAAAGTGAATTTCTATGTAAGTTGCAGATGCACATAAGTACGTGACAGCATGAGATGGGTGTGGTTACAGAGGTTTTACATGTTGCTGCAAGGACGAGTTAATGGGGATGACCCATCGTTCCATTTGTGAGAGATTCTGGAGCAAAAAACAAAAAAAACATTCGCAAGTAGACTGTGGGCTGCGCAGCTCAGCGACACACAAAGAATTCCTGTCTCATAGACCCACACTGGCTGAGGAGGCATGGAGGGAGCGAAGGGAGGAGGGTTTGGAGAGCATGTGAGCAAACAAATCAGTGTTGACCAGCATAAACAGTCGAAGACGAATGAGACTTTTCTGTCCCTAAAAAAGAAATTCTCACAGGATTACTGCAAAGTCAAAAGGGGGAAATGAGGGCCTTGTCACTTTGTTGGTACGCATTCCTTCCCTGGAAATTGCATTTACAGAAATGACTCTGGGAGCTGAAAAAATCTAATTCAGTCAGAATTACCTGCTAACTGCATTCCGCCATAATGCCCCAGATTCAATGTTCAGACAAAGCACTATTTTTCCAGACTGGGTCTGAGTCGAGTAAATAAGTTCTTCAAAAGGGGGCTCAGGAACAGGAACTAATGAGTAGATCATGGCCAAAGCAACTCTCGAAAAAGAAAGACCTTAAGTCAGTGTGTTCCAGACCGCAGGCACGATACCATCAGAAGTGACTCTTTAGCGTAATGAGGGTTTCAATGACAGATCAACATTTAAGCAACCATTACATCCCAGAAACAGAATGGAATCGGCTCGGCACAAGTTGATGTGTTGTTTCTTCATCGTGCGTGTCCTCTAACATGTCGAAACGTCACACGCCTGGAATGTTTTGTGGTGCTTGGCACAAATTAAACGAAGATACACCTCACAGATGATGCCAGACAGACAGCAGGTACAAAACACCCCGAGTTAGATCAGCTCTCTTACAGCTGAAAGGCTCTTTTTGGACGTTTTACACCTCAAGCAGCTGCAGCTCAGGCAGCCAATATCTTTAAATTACGGAGCCAGGAAATATATTCTACTTTCCTTTTTGACATTCCTGAAACATTACAAATGTCCATGTGTCTCCTTTCAATTCTACTGGGAATGAAAAAAAAGATGCATACCTCTGCTGTTTCCTGCAAACATTGATAAAGGATTATTTGCACACACAAAAAAGTTGGATAAATTGATGGATTAGTGATAAACAAATGGAATTACTGCCTTTTGGGTCATTCTCCTAGATACATAAGCACATACACAAACTCCCATAGGAATGTATGAAGCCTGTATGTGCAGCTGTGGACCGTGAGTGACCCCCACCCCCCTCCAGTTGGAAGGGGAGACACCATGGGACAGATTGGATGGCATGACCTGTTGTTTTGTTTGGTGTCAGTGAGAGTTTTGCCATCTGTAAGGGGGAGAACGAACCAGTGTCAGCTTGACTTGTTTGTCATTTACAAAGACTCGTCAAACATCCCTTCTGTAAACTTAACAACACGCCGCGCACAGCTGCAGGCGCAGTCCGTTCACACAGAGATCTGGTTTAACATGATTCAGGAAAAGACCTGGCTGCTTCTATTCAGGGATTTCAGCCAATCGGTCCAAAAAAGCGAATGAAAACGCGGGTACACCTCACAGATTTTTGTTTTTTTGTGCAAAAACTCGCAATAATTGCCCAAAAGAGAGCAGCAAACACTTTACGACAAGTGGAAATGAGAATAAACTCTCACCTGCAGACTGAGTGCAATCTGACGGATGTACATCATATTCAGGTCCTCCAGGATCCAGAGTTTTTCCTCCATGTTTGCTAATTTATCAACCGGCATTATGAGGCGTAATTCCACAAAATGATCTGTGCTCGGAGTTGATGATCTGTCTCAAACCTCTACCCAGCAGGTACTGATGAGAGAAAGTTCACCATGGCAGTCTTCTGTTGGGTCAGTCTCCTGCAATCAGTGCGTAAAACCGTGCGTAAAAGTCCTGCTCCTCATCCAAATCGATAGTCGTTCCGGGAAATCAGAAAAAGGTGGTGTGGATGACAGCATCGGGGTGCGCTGTAGCACTCCTGTCCATAAAAATCCCCCCTCAATCAGTTCAGCGTGTTCCTCTTCTCCACTTTTTTCCCCCCCGCGCAACAAAGATCCTCTCACACTCACAGTCAACACGGGGAAAGAATGGAGCCTTTTAAAACGCAGTTCTTCTCTTTGTGTCCTCGTGTCCCAACAGTGAATGCCGTCTGTCCTCTGTGTGACAAGAGACCTCTCCACAAAAGGGCATCGCCTCTGCGGGAGTGATCGACACAACTAGTCCACTGTGCGCACCCTGACTCTCTCCAACCCGGCGCTAAATTAACCCCTGCGATGCACCTCTGAGATGGCAATGAGCTTCAATAAAGAAGGGTGGAGGGGGAAAAAAAAGTGGAGGTAACTGAAGCAGGGCATACGCCCTTCTAAATAAACACACATAAAACAAGCAGAAAGCTTCTCGAGAGCTTTATTCTTTTTTACTGGCTTGATTATAAATGAAGCTACAACCTTGTGAGTGAAAGTGAACACCCATAGAGATGTAATTGTACTTCAGACAACATTTGTGACGCAAGAAACTTAACAAGAAACTTATTATAACTTTTTATGTGTAAAGCAAAACTAAAAGAAATCGAATGCAGCTTTGCGCATGTTTAAGAAAAGAGATATTTGAAAGAGTTCCGTCGGTCACAAGTATTTGGCAAAAATCCAAAATATGTATTTCAAAGCCCAGATTGTCTCAGTTCGTTTCCATCTTTTATCACTCAGCCTTTTAAGAATCCATTAAAGTCTCTCCTGGGTATTCTTTTCGTTTATTATATCGGCTCCTTGAAGACGCGCATTAACTTTACATTTTGAAAGAAGCATTCCTAATTTAACCCCGAGCGCCAGGTCTCCTCCTTTCCCGTCAACAAACGTTTGGATCATGTGACGTTTATCCTTTAAACCGGTTCCGCTGCCGTCCTCTGGTGTAAACGATCTGCTCTGGATACACAAGAAAAATAAAAACAGCGCATTCACGCTGTCTCCAGCGCGTCTGTCCAGCTGTGCGTGCGTGTGTTTGAGCATGTGTGTGTGTGTGTGTGTGTGTGTGTGTGTGTGTGTGTGTGTGTGTGTGTGTGTGTGTGTGTGTGTGTGTGTGTGTGTGTGTGTGTGTGTGTGTGTGTGTGTGAGAGAGAGAGAGGGGAGAGAGAGAACACGTGTTGTGTGCGCTTGTGTGTGCCATTCCTCGAGTCCACCACGAGAATGCCCTTCAATGGGAAGCCGTCATCACGTGACTGATCGATGGCTATCAATTCAAAGAGGAATGTTTCACTGAGCTCATCATCATGAGGATGAAGATCAGTCCTGACAGCAGAGTTGTACAAACCTCACTAACTTTTGGGGTTACTGTTGTGCGCGCAAACGTCCACGTCGCGCTGCGTCATGTCCAGCACGTTCTCCACTCTCCTTTATATGTGGTAACAAAGGAGCTGTGGATGCCCTTTCACCTCAGAGAGGGGGTGGGGGTGCCGGTAGCAGAGCCAAAAGTCATTTCCCCAAGAAAAGCCTCCACCCTTGAGAGTTTAAATCACCCGGCTGATCTGTGTGAGGCACCAACATACACACGCTAAGAAAAGAGATTTATTGTTCCCGAGGTGGAAAGAGAAATAGCTGAGGTGATGTGAGTGTTTCTAAAAGAATGAACAAATTTAATCCACACAGTCGCTCTTTAGGCTCAGGAACACACCAGCAGCTGTTTCCAGGAAGTCGGTACACGACGCAGGTAAATTTCCCCGCAGTAAAACTCACAGACTGACACCTTCTGACAAAAGCCTCCAGGCTGAACAAAAAAGCAGACAGAACGCAGCTATTACCTCTATGACGGGGCATGCTGGCGGGAAGGCAGGCGGGTGACAGGCTCAGACGCACAGCGTCACCCCGCCTTGGCCGGGGGCCACCGAGGAGGAGGAGGAGGAAGAAAATGAGGACAGTTTGTGGAGGGCACTGATGGTTTTAGGCCCGATTGGGATTTTGCTTGTGTAAAAATGGGGATTATCTGCCCTCGGGATGTGGATTAGTAGTTGATGACAAGAGAAACTTGGTCAGGATCAGATGTAGAAACTGGATCTCATGAGACAGGAATTAAACAATTCATTAAATCCAACACTTGGTTCATAACAGGAAGGATTAGGTAAGTAGAACAGAATCATTTGCTCCATGAAAAAGATTAGAAAATATGGATAGATCACACACACAGACACACATACATACACACACACAGACACACATACACACACACACACACACACACACAGCCATCGACACAATACCCGGTACAGTTCTTGTTTCTGAACGGATGTGTGGAGGAATAAGGAAACCTTCCTTTCCATACACCTAATCAGCTGGAGGAAACATGCTGCTGTCGGAGATGAGGGTCACTCTGAAGCCCCCACCAAGGGGCTGGGGGGTGTCGCTGTCAGGAGAACCATACAAGTGTTTGTGGCTTCCGAAAGAAATGGAACCAAGGACAGGGGAAACACAAATGACAAATACACCTCCAAACTAAACCATCCCATGAAGGCAGCAGGAGGTGCATCTCCAAGAGTCAGGGCCTTCCACCAGGAGAAGGTATGAAAACATCACATGTTCAGCATCTCATCAGCCTCAGATTGAAGAGTCAACCCCCCCCCTTCCCAACACACACACACACACACACACACACACACACACACACACACACACACACACACACACACACACACACACACACACACACACACACACACACATTCTCCCCACTCCAGACCAGCTAGGCACCCTAAAACCACAACAAAGATCCAGTCTTTCATCTAAACCCGATCTGTGAACTGAACCCCACCCACCAGACGACTCCCACGCACCAACTGGGACACGTGAACCCATACTGGCATTATACAAATACACACCCAGGCATAAACAGACATAAACAAACACACACCAAATTAGATTGCGGCGGACACGTCTCAGAATACCAAAAAAAAACAAAAATCAAGGTTTGTTTGTCTGATTGAAGTCAAAGCCACAGCTGACATCCGTGTGTTTTAACACCGTCTGACAGCTGATCGCACACGGATTGTGAAATGTGATATATTTACAACTGATTTATTGTCACACTGGAAACAGGATCTCCCAAATCAGTTCCTGGAAAACATGCATCATAAAATATCATGGGGAAAAAAAACAAAGAAAACTTGTTCTGTAACCATGAGAAGAAAGATCAATCAACACAGGATTGGAAAGACACAAACCAGCAACTGTTAAAAAAAATTAATAAATAAAACCCGCCTCAACAGATTTCAATATCACAGGACTTCAATTTCCACGGGTGCGTCACGGCAGGTACCAGGGGTCACATCTGTTCCGCTTGATGACAGCAGCGTGTGATGAACTGTGAAACCAGATGTATCATGAGAGCAACCCCCCCTCCAGCCCCCAACCCCCAACTCCCCCCGAAGTGAGGGCTCAGTTATGGAGCGTGAAAAGGCTGTGCTGACAGCTACGCGCCAGTAAATTCAGACGCGCTGACGCACCGATGACGTCGTGCGTCTCCAAGCTCTAACTTCTCCTTAGTGTGGGGGGGTCAAACACCTGGTTAAAGGGCAGGTGTTAGTATATAGTACAGTAGGACACTTAGTTGGACAGTAATATACAGTAGCACGTCAGGAGCGCACCGATTGGCTGCTTCCCACAATTATGGATGACTTTACGCAGCGCTGCCTCGGCCGGTCACAGGAGGCTGCGGCGTCTCATCACTCAGTCAAGTGTAAGAGACACTAACTTGTTAAGCAATTCATCTTCATCGATTTCTACCCTCGATGCGTGAGGAAAGGGGGGGGGGAGTTGCAGCCAAAGCGGGATACCAGTGGGATATGTAAGCCCACGCTCATCATTTAGTATTTAATTTTAAAAATGCTCTTAAATTATAATCAATGAACATAAATTAGACATCAAAGTCGTAAAGGAGAGGTGGATAAGAGGTGAGAATGACACGTCTTGACTGATGCGTGGGTCTGAAATGGAGCAATGGCGCCCTCTGCAGGGAGAAAGCAGCAAGAACGAAGGCGCGCATTGAAACGTGAACTTTGGGTGTCGGCTTTATATTCATTTTCTATGCAGAAATAAGGGTGAGCAATGATGAGAAAGACAGAGAACGAGAGAGACACGATCTAATTGTTTTACATATAAAATAGTCTGCTTTGAAATTCTGTCTTTTTATATGACATGAAGATACTTCTGTCAGACCATAATAAACATTTTAGTAGACTTGACACCATGAGACGACTTGAGAAATCTGTCTGGGTTTAAAAAGAAGCCACACGTGTAAACATCTGTAGAAACAATACGAGAACCTGAACGTCTGAGGAGAAGACATCAGGGAGAGGCTGTATCTCAAACTGACAAGAGTAACATCCTGGAGGAGATGCTACTGATTCCTGCTCAGCTGGGAGAGAGAACTCAGATGAGGTACCTGACAGAACGAGGTAAGGAACATGATGACGTCATAGCGTATGGGCCAATCCCTGTGTTGATTTTCTCTAAATGAACTGATATCTCGTTATTTATCGACCCAAAAAAATCCAAACGTTGACCCTTTTTGCTATTGTTTTTAAGAGCATATTTTTATTTATTATACAGACTTTTCCTACTGGATCGTTTGTCTGGCTTGTGACCATTATGGAACGCTGCCCAGATGGACCTGAGTCTTGATTGTACATTAACAACCAAAAAACATTTTTTAAAGCAACATATGGTCAATTTTCAGTTTATTTTACCCACCGATTTGTCTCCTAGTTTTTTTTTAATGTCAATAAATTTAATCAAGGTGACATTTTCATTTCCATTTTCTGTCCAAACAGACCAAAATTTAACAACAGGCAAGTTATTACAAGGTAAAACACAGGAAAGAAGAAAATCCTCATTTACCTTCGGTAAAGGTGATCAAAAACATCCCCATCCACCCGAATGAACACGCAGGCCGGCTGATCTCCTCCTTTTTCTTGCGGTAGGCAATAATGGAAGACTGGCGACAGGCGCGATAAAAATAATTGCTGAGAGGGCAGAAACAACACGATGATACGACAAGATCTAATACCACGCCATCTGCCACCGGGCCCCAGTAAACAATCACATTAAAACATGGGCATGCTTTAGGTGGGTGGGTGGGGGGGGTACACCAGACAGCATGAGGGGGAAAAGAGACATGCTTAATAGACCCATATGCTCTCACCGACTCTAACACCTGCTCAGCATCATCAAAACAGGAGCAGCATCACTGGTGGATGTGCCCTTCTGCCCTCTCACCTCCTGTGCTCTTCTGACCAGGGCAATGCCACAAAAAAAATTAAAAAATCAAACTCCGACTGTGATGTTTTACAATTCTAAGATCTGACCTGCATCCAAAGCCTGCAGCGGTTGGTTATTACACGCAGTTCGCAGAGGGCATGCAAGACGACTTGGCTGGAACTCATTGCTTTGAACTCGATTCGACCACACAAAATAGAAAGACGAGTCTGAATCAGTGCAGCAACAGGTCAGCACACCTATGCACATTCCTCTGTATTGATTCCTTTCACATGCCGTTGAATGAGAAGGAGGCCCCGACGACATTTAGGTCACAGGAACATTGGGTAGTTTTGTGATCTATAGGAGCAAGAGATAAAACGGAGCTTTGTCCAGACAAAAAAAAAAGAAAGAACAGGTTGGAATAGAAAGAGTCAGACAGTTCAACGTGTCTTTCCCTGCTGGTTTAATGCTGCTTTATTGTGAAGTGTTACCAATGTTTTCAACTGTAGTTCACTGTTGACCTGTTTGCTTTACATGTTCTTATAAAATCCAACAGAAACCAGACTCTGTTTCCATTTCACATCAACTTCTATAACAAGGGGGTTAAAAAGAGAAGCGATCCAGCCTCTTTTATTTTGAAATTCCCACAAGATTTACAAAAAAAAAATAAGGACAAAGTGAAACACATGACAGCATTTTAAAACCGTTTCAGCATCGGTTTTGTCATTTTGGCATTTTCCCCCCTCATGTAGACAAAGGTTCTCGTGTTTCCAACCCCCCCGGTGATTTGTCAAAGGGGGCTGACGACAAGTGTCCTGGACTGTAAACGAAACCACACGCTGGAATCTGTGTGTGTGTGTGTGTGTGTGTGTGTGTGTGTGTGTGTGTGTGTGTGTGTGTGTGTGTGTGTGTGTGTGTGTGTGTGTGTGTGTGTGTGTGTGTCTTGTGTTTGGAGGAAGAGGATACTTCTGGAATGAGGCAGTTCTGTTTTACAGTCTGTTAGCGCCTGCCGCCCTCAGTAGGTTCTGTTTAAGGTCTCTGGTGGAGGGTGGGTATGCGTGTGTATGTGTGTGTGTGTGTGTGTGTCAGGGGGTGCATACAATGAGATAAAGGGACGTAAAACCAATAGCTGTCCTCTGAGGACGTCTAAAGGAAGGCTTCCTCTGTGTAATCTGGATCAAGAAAGTGGGTTAGAGCTGCGGTAGGAGACGGAAAAAGACTGATTTCCATGATGTCTGGGGACCTGTGCCTCAAACGTGTAGAGTGGCCCAAATAACGAAGGTCTCCTTGAGGAGGGGAGGTGTTTGGTTTGATAGATGGAGGAGACTGAAACAACAGAAGGACAGGAGGCGGGGATGGAGCCGGCTGGGGGGTGTTTCTCTAAAGTCATTCTCTATATCTGGTAGAAACAACACCAGAATTTCATGTATGACTTCATTTTTCTTTCATGCATCTGTTACTCCGCCGCAGTGGCGTTCAGGTTGTCCGGGAAATCTCAGAGTCACCTTCTGTTCCATAAGAGAATAACAGTTATAACAGGGAGACAGGGAGGAAAACTCATCTGACTTATGTAGAAACCGGGACGGGATCGATGATGCATGGATTGGGGCGGGTAGTATCTGTTCATGACGCCACCTCCACCTGTGTCACAAAGCCCCGCTCAGGTCAGGAGGGCTCTGAACAAAGACCGTCCTTGTCTGGGGAAACAAAAACAGACCTTACGCAAGGAGACGGCGCTGCTTACTCACCATCTGAAGGTGTGTGTGTGTGTGTGTGTGTGTGTGTGTGTGTGTGTGTGTGTGTGTGTGTGTGTGTGTGTGTGTGTGTGTGTGTGAGAAATAAGAAGGTTTTGTAACATGTAGGTGTGTGTATGGCGTCACGGGGAACCAGGCAACACGCTGCCATGGGGTGGGGTTCAGTTGCAATGTCAGCTAGATGCCCAGCTGTTAGACTGCACCCCGACAACAGCTTATCACATAGGAACACATGGCGTCCAACTGCATGCGGGGGCTGAAACACACCCGGCTGACAGCACGTCTGGCCCTCACATTTCAGCTCCGGATCTCTTTACTGCCATGCAGAGCTGGAGGTATGTGAGGGTATGACATCACAGTGATGTCACAAAGCAGGAAACACACACAACAGTACTGATGGGACATGATGTGTGTGCTTCTGAAAGCTAAGTCTATTGTGTTAAATAATGAACTACACCTTGTATGAGAAGATCAAGGACGCCGAGGGGAAGAAGTGAATTTTTATTCAATGTTCTACTTGAACAATAAAGCTTTCTTCTCCTTCTCTCTCATCGAACACTCCAGTCGTTACCGTGGGAACAATAGCGAGACACGGGCTGAATTTTACACTGGAAACCAAGATTAAGCAATTTTTCATTTGTCCGAGCGCTCGGGTTGAGTGGGAACATGTTCCGCCATGATGCTCGCACAAAGACTGGGTAATGAAGAAAGTTAAACATTTGCTAGTTAAAACGACTCTCAACATTCCGGGAGAGCCTCCGAGCAGAAAGCACCGGAGGTCAGAGCTTTGTTTGAGAGGAAGGGTGAACTTTTCCCTGGCATTCACCCGGCACCCCTGCAGTGTTCAATATGCCAGAAAAGCCTGAGGGTGCCCACACACACACACACACACACAAACACATACACACTTCATCAACATCTGAGTGCTGCAGGGTAGTCTCACACACATTTAGAAGATGGGGCTAAAAGTCTCACATTGTAGCTCCATCACACACCAGTCAGACCACATTTAGCTCCGTGGTTCTGATCCGATAGCGTGCATCCACTCTCAAATAACCCCCAGGGTTCCTGAGGCCCCTCGCCTGGCCCTGTACTGGGTTTAGTCTGGGCTACAGGGGGGTCAGATGTTCTCTGGTTAAACAGAGGAAGACCCAGAAGGAAGTACAACTCCTCTCTTATTGGTACCGTGGTTCGAGGTTTTTCCTGTCGTCCTCCCGGTAGCATCTGTTTGACTTCTTTCCCTCATGTGTGGGGGTGGAGACATAAAGATGCTTACATCCCAGCATCTGGAGAGAACATATCACGAACGCCACATCTCAGATTTGGGAGGAACAGCACCTCGAGGCATAAGAGCACAAAATATTCCTCATTTCTGAATAATTAGAATATAGAGGGAATTTTTAAAATAAAAATTTCCTAGGATGATACAAGCTGTGATAAAATCTTCTTCAGCAAATGCGTGACTCTTACGTCACGTCACCCAAAACTGAACATAGGAGTTGCTGCACTTCTGGTGTGAGCGACACATTTTTCACAGGGTGGGAAAATACATGCTGAGCAAAGGGAACACCCATCGTATCCCTAAAAAAAAATTCCCTAAAGCCACTAGTATGTTCAATTTGGTGAGAGAGTGTGTGGATCTAAAGGGCGGAGGAGGGCAGAGCAGCCAACCGCATCCAAAAACTGTTAAAAGCTTTGCGCTCCACACCGACGGCAGCCTCCCACACTTTGCCATGCGGTCCTGCAGGCCGGGATGGAGGGAGCGTGGGTAGGTGGATGGGTGTGTCATCACACACACACACACACACACGTCTAACTACTTTCCTGGCCTTGAATAGCTAGTTGGTGGTCGCCATGGCGGTGATGACATTCCAATATCCTCACTAGCCCAGCTTCCGCCTGGTGGTTCAGAGACCAATGAGGGCTGAGATGGAGCGGATCAGACAGGAGGGCTGCAGAAAGCAGACGTCTTTCCGGCTCCCAGAGGAGCGACAGGAACGTCTGCAGAATGGATTTTTGGACAACCAGCACGTGAACATGCATTCGGTGTCTATCTCCTTCTCCACTCTCTGACTGCATTACCCTGTTGGTTTTTGTTCTAATACTCCTCTGCCAGCGGGGCCCTCAGAGGACCTGGAGCCTTCAAACAGGCTGTCAAGATGTTTGCAAGCAAACAATATCACACAAGAAGATGAATTTAGATTGGATGCCTGATAATGTTTCTAACATTTTAATCTTCACATAACCGATTGCTGTAATTAGGCAATCCCCAAAGTCGGATCTGCATTAATCACTTTGTTTCGTAAAAATCATGCTTTTGGCATTTGCCTCCAGGCATGTTGAGACACATAAACACACTCATACTGTCCATGAGTGCTTATTTCTACCATTTTGCATCATTCACAGGATGCTACAGTTACCTTTCCAACAGAAAATGCTTATTAGAAGGATAAATTCAATAATTTAAGGTGTGTAGGGAGTCCTAACTTACATCTTATCGCTACCCACTGCACTATTTCTTGATTCAAATTCATAGAAATGTGGAAAACAAACTCAAAGTCATTTTGGATTCGGCTCCACAAAGGACGCTTTCTCTGTCAAGCTGTTTCGAGCATTTGCAAGTTTGATTTTTTTGATTGGACGTTCCAGGAAAAAAAACCAAACACCTCAAATGTGACATCCCTTGGCTCGGTGAAGACTGGTGGATTTAATAGTTAGGTAGACCACCTCATTGAAATGCCACAGACCCGGTTCCTCAGTGCCATTGAGAGAGTCCAAACACACAGAGCCAGGAGGAGAGTCCCAGTCTCTGAAAGGGGGTCATTAGCATTGGCAACAAAGGCAGAGAGACACAAATGAATCTTGCATGAGAACCGGTGCAGAGATTACAGAGTTAAGGAAGGTCTTATTGTGGTTGTTGTGAAAAGAGGGGAAGTCTTTACCCTGATTAATAAGTAACGCAGACGGTAATACGAGAGAGAGGTGAAGCTCGGCGTGAAGATGAAGGTGATGCTTCAGGTCAATCACCGTTTTCATTTCCATTTTTTTCCCAGAGCAGCAGCTGAAGAACAGTCCCCTTCTTTCAACTTCCACTGCCTCTGCATCATCAAACCCTGACCCGACTGCGCCGCCAGCTGTTTATCTCGACACCGTTTGCACTTCTTGAGGACAATTACTGTCTCAAAAATTAAAAAAAACAACCTGTCAACACATTGGCACTCCTGCACCTCCAGGAAGTATTATGTGTCATGTTGTATGAGCTCACGCAGAAACCCCAGATAATTCTGACTACAGATCAATGCAGCGGAGAGCGACCAGCTCCTCTGGGTTTAGAAGTGTTTTCTTGTGACAGGAATTATAAATAACGAATACACACATACTGGAACCCACACACACACACACACATACGCACACACAGAGGATAATAGAAGCAAGATAGATTCAGAGAGGAAAGGAAGGTGATATGATCGGCACCGTTAACATTCCTCAAGTATCCTCTTACTACAAAGAATTCCTCTCTTTCATTTCCTTCCACACAAATCCCCCCCCCTCCTTTTTTTTTTTTTTAGAAATTCTCAGCATTCCCAAAAATATTTAAATCTGAAATGTTGGTTTAGTCCTAATCTAACAGCAAATACCCCTCAGACATTGTGTTTGTGTGTGAGCGATGGAGTGATCAAGGACGAGAGGGGAGATAGACGGACGTATTAAAGTGAAAATAATTAGAGGTTCTGGTTGGAAGCTGCTTCTGTGCCCGTCTGCTCTCTTTACAATCTATGGATAATATGAAGCAGATGTTGACGTGGGTGTTCACAGAGAGGAAGGAAAACATTCACTGCTCTGATCCAGGGATGGACAGATGAGAGGATGTAGCCTTTTTTAAAAAAAATTTCCCTAGCAGGTGACAATCAAAGAAACAAGGATGAGTTCTTTTTTTGGGTATGTTTGACGGGAAATGTTTGACTAAACCCTGACAGATGAACCAGGAAGTGGATAAGAAGGCCTTGTCTCAAGTGCAACATGTGTGTTACCAACGGCTAAAGCATTTATTTCATTCAGTCAAGGGGTTTGCAAGAAGTCAGCGGAAGTCAGATTAGCACTAGAGGATTTTTTAATATTCTGAAAGACATTTGGAACCACGCACTCCCCATTCCAAAGGGTCATTCACTAAACATGTGTATATTATTTGACCTGTAATTCTGAAATCTTGTCATTTCTTTTATAATAAACTGATTTGTTTTACTGAAGTGCTGTTTAAAGGTTAGAATGAGGAGTTTGAGGTGAAGAGGGATTTAAGGAATACTTGAAGATGTGAATATTAAATATTCAGTTTTCTTTTATAATTTACAGTGAATCCTGTGGAAACAGAGATGATGCAAACATCACAGCAAAACTATAGATTGATGGATGGAACAACCGCTGAGCATCCAACCACAGGGAGACTTTTAATTCTCTGCTGGAATGATTTTTGTATTGGATTTTTTTTTTTTTTTTTGTGCTTAAAAGTCGAGCAAAATGCAAAGCAGTTTTTAAAAATGCAGCAATTACGAGCTTTAATTTGAGGACCTGGAATCAACAGCACATCCCCCCAAGTGCAATGTAATTAAAATGTCGCACTGAGCAAAGCACACAGTCAGATGCCTTCAGAGGAAGATTACACGCATGCCAAATAAGTTAGTTTGCAGAGGGAGAGAGATCAGACAAAGTTGTAAACACAAAATCTGCCCCCCATAGCGCATGTGTGTGTGTGTGTGTGTGTGTGTGTGTGTGTGTGTGTGTGTGTGCGTGCGTGTGTGTGTTGTTAACTGACGGACAATCAAAGGCGTACCTGTGATGTGTCCAGGAAAACGCTCTTTCTGAACTTCCCTCGCCGTATCTCCATTTCAAGCGCAGACCCTCGGGCTACGGTGGCTCTCGCTGTTTGATTTCGGCAAAACATCGTCCCTGCTTTCCGGCCACTTCACAGATATTCCAGTTCGATCCGTAAGAGCTCGAAAGAGGAGGAGAAATCGCTTGGAAAAGTGCCGAACAGCCGGCAAAAGACGCAACTCTCCCAGGAGATTTACGCAAACCCAAAAGTGGACCTTGTGGTTTTTCCCTCCCTGAGGATTAAGAACCCCGATAAAAACTGAGTCCTCGGCTCCACGATCTTCACTTCACTGATGACTTTTCACTTTCCCCCGAACATTTGCCCCCAGTGCGTCCAGTCGTGACATGCTGACACCCCATGCGGTGCGTCTGAGACCTAACTTTGTCCCGTCCCGTTCCCAGAGACCCCTACCGGCGGCGCACGTCCTGCGCTCTGCGGGGATTTAGTGCTGCGGTGATTCAGGGGGTGAAAGTTATCCAGTCAAACCAAAACACCAAAAGTAAAATACAAAATATGTCCAAAATCTAGACGATATAACTTAAATGGAGGAAGTATTTTTGGTTTAAACGGCGCCACACGTTTAACTCCTGACAGCCCAAAACTGTTTGAAAGAGTTTTTAAAAAACTGTATTTACAGTTAAATTCCTTATAAATAAGCTGAAGTGAAAATAAAGCAACTATCGATTATTGATGCATCGATTAAAAAGTACCATTAAGCTTTTTTTTTTTAAATTTTGCCCAAAAGTTGTAGAAAAATAACAACTTAAAAACCAACTAATGAGCCTCCAAATGATGAATCCACCAGCGGGGCCCTGCTGGGATGCAATGATGAGGAGTTATACATTTTAGTTGATGCTTTCCTTTAATTTCCTTTAATGCTTTAATCTTTCGCCTCAAAAAGAACTTTTGATGCTGCCCGCATAGCAAAGAGGCAAGGGCTTCACCTCACCGTTTTATTTACAAGCATCTGCAGGGAGGAATGTGAATCACAAACTGGGACGGCACCAGGACTTTACTGATGCCTGCTGTGAGGAGAATCCTGAAAGGTTATAAAGTCATCCAGGATCAGGAGGTCACATCCACATCCAGAGAGAGAGAGAGAGAGAGAGATGGATGCAGGAAGTTGCTGATTATTCAGCCCCAGAAGAAGAAGAAGAGTTTTAATCAGGTAGTGGGACTCGCATCTGATTCAGGTTCAGGTGAAGATCCTCACATTCCCAGCATTCTCAGTAAGAAGTTCATTATTTATTACAAGATTATTCTGAAGCAATAAAAGGAAAATACAGCGTTGTCTTTACATTCTGATAGTGTGTAATCCTAATTTTGTCATCTGACACAATCTAAAATGGTATCCATCAACAGAGACAGAAAGCATCCAAAATCCACAAAGGACTTTAAAGGATTTGTGTAATTCTGAGTCGTCATACACTGTGATTTTTCCTACCAGTTGCAGAAGAACGGCTTTGATCAACCTTGGATTGGAAATTAACTCCACACTCTGCAATCATGTCATGATGATGAGAACATTTACTTCTCTTTTTTTGTTCTGAATAGATTGTGCCTTGATTCTGGAATCTGTTGTCTGTCTGCCAATAATAAATTCTAAATTTAGTTTCCAGACGCTTGTTTGAGCTCTTTGGAACAAAAGACGAAAACATAGTGTTTCTTTTCCCCACTGTGCCATGCTTCAGCCACATGACTGAGCAATTTAATGCTCTGTGCATCCTGCACATTTTGTCTTGGACACACTTTAATCCGGTGATTTAGCACAGACAATCTCTTTCCAATTAGGCTCAATAGTCCCAATTCATCATTTCCTGCTTTAGAAAACTCTGCAGAGGTTAACGGCGTTTGCACCGCAATCTTAAACAAGTAATGACGACTGCAGTTTTTAAATGCAGTGCTGGGTCTCTGTGGAATTAGTAAAATGGGACTTGTGCAGCCCCCCTCTTTCTCTAACCCCCCACCCCAAGTTATTTAAAAGCAGGATGTTTGTTGATGTCACAAGCCTGGGTAAATAGCTGGAGGAGCTGTAACTCATGCAGGAAAGTGTGTTCTCAGTTGGATGTCTGTCTGCTCTTCCTAGAAGGAGCTATGTGAAATGCAGATTCTGTTTACATGCTCTGGTCAGCAAGGAGGTTGGAGGGGTGGTGGGGGTGTGGGGAGGGTGGACAGAACATTCCCAGCTGGGTTTGAACCCCCTTTAGCTCCTCGCTCTTCTCCATACAAGCTTCACAATAGAAGATTTTCAACCCAGTCTGCCAGGGAAAGATAGGTCTGGTTTATCACTGCTCTTTACGGAGCATACTCCCTTTCTGACATCTGACAAACTATAAGTTCACTCCTCTTGCTGTCACTTTTTTTCCATCTCTTTTGCCCACACAAATAGGCAAAGACAAAAGGGAACCGGCATAGTGAGAATCAAATACCGGAGTTAACGTTGGCTCAGTCGCAGTGGGCTATAAACTGACGACCACAGACAGAACACAAACAAAGGGACTGCTCTTCACCCGGAAAGCAGCGACTATGGAGCAGCTGGAGGCAGATCACATGGCACAAGAAAAAACCCCCCAAAAAAACAAAAAAAAAACCAGATGACAAATATGTTGTTACATCGTACAACAAAGTCCTCTCTGGTCATCAAACACAGACAGTAGTGCATATGATCAGTTCCCCAGCAGTTTAAACCAGAGTGGGTGTAAGCAGGCAGCACATCACTAGTACAGGAAATATGGGAAATCAGTTTGGCCTCTTTTTTAGGGAATGAAAGAGCTCCAGACTGAAGGAGAATGATTGCGGCCGTTCCCACTGTAATTACATGTGTTTTTCTATATTCTAAATATACACTTGCAAGCGGCATTTCCCATGCTTACCCTACTGTTCTTACAATATTAAACCTCAAACATTCAACGGTTGGTTTTGAGGACAATAAAGAAAATATATATTAAATTACAGTTGTGCTGATGCAAAAGTTAATAAGACCATAAGGGCCCTCAGACTCTTATACCACAGATATTTACCATATGTAACTGTAAAGAAATGTCGGCCTTGAGACTCAAAAAAATGTCTTTTCAATTATCTTAATGTCTCAATAACCTTAAGAACCTCTATCTTCTCGACTGGCCTGATGCAGCAGTCTATAGTTGGAACCTTTGCCTTGTAGCATCCTGAAATACACACCGCACTGATGCGAGCTGAAAAACACTATGATGGATGTGATCTTATATTGGGTGGTGCGGCGAGGGAGCGCTTCAGGGGAAAACGGAGAGCTTGAATGCGAGGCATACCATGCAACAATCTTCTGAATTAACTGTGTGGAAGGCACCAGAGGGACTAAAGCTAGGCTTAAGCCTGGCTCACGGTTGTATTCTTGGCGTACCAGGAGACACAGGCGCAGCAGACACAGGATTAGAAATGGAGAGTATTTCCCTCTATGTATGGTGGGGATTCTACACAGGTTTAAGGTCAACTCATTGAGTATTCATCCCACATTTTTTGGACACATTAGACGAGCCTGACTTCTGCTGGACAATACTTGCCATTACAAGCACACATTGTCCAGTCAAAATATTCAATTCCCTTGGAATCAGTGTCTTTTGTTTGTGCACAAACCCTTTTTTGGTCTGGGTTTCCATCAGACGGCAGTTTTTTGGATGGAGGATGAAAAGTCAGTCTGAAGTCTTGTCACAGATCCTCAATCGGACTGAGATCGCAGCCTTCCTGAGACATTAACATTCTGTGCCTTGAAGCATTCCGGTGCAGCTCTGGCTGTGTGCGTAGGGTCATCGTCCTGCTGGAGGGTAAATTTCACTGGAATCTCTTACAAACTTAAGATTTTCTGTGAGACTTCCTGTGTTTTTGGCTGCATCCACTCCTGCCCTCTAGCCCGCGCAGACTCCTACTTGCTGATCAGAAGCATCACCACAGCATGACGATTGATACAGTAATGAGTTTCCACACAAAGCACGTCAGCAGATGGTCTCGTCTGATAACAGGACCTTCTTTTACATATGACTTCTCTCTCACACCTCGTAACAAAGTCCAGACAGGCTTTCTTTTCACCCATCCTCCATAAAGGCCAGGTTTGCAGAGTGCATTACTAATATATGTCCTGCGGGTTGTCTCGCTCCTGAGAAGTGGGTCTGGAAATCCTTTTCTTTTTATAAATATGTTCTATTTTTATTATTTACAAACCCAATTCCCAATTCTCCACAACCGTGTCCCGTTTGGTTTCCACCTTGGCTTTTGAGATCATTTCTTTTTTCAATGTTCTTGGAATTAATTACATGAACAAAGGTGACCTCTATTTATGATTTATTTAACTCATTATGAGACTTCTGGAGGCAACTGGGTGCACCCGACCTTCACATTGCGAGGGGAAGAATACATGTCCTCTACATTTTTCAGTTTTACTTGTAAATAATTTTGAAGGTCAGTCTCTCATATTTCAATAATACACCCTTCTTTGTTATGTTGGATAAAACCCCCATGAAATCCATTAAATAGTTTATAGCTGTAACTGGTAGAAATCTCTTTGGAATCATGCTTCCCTCTGACAGCCCCTCATCAGAAAGCTTCACCTTTGACCCCCATCCCCTCCAGCAGCCTGGTTGTAGATGCGGCTACCAAACTTCTACATGGAGAGCCTTGGTCTTCCAGCCCTGCAGGTTCCAGTCTTAAAGTTATTGGGGTTTGGCAGAGAATCTTCCCCAACACATCGGTTTAGATTCTCAGGAGCGGGAAGAAGGCATGATTGTGAAATTACAAATGGCAATAACTACATCTACTGTCCAATATTTTGTTATTTTGCAACAGCGCATCTGTTCTGTAGCGTAATAAAATCAATAACGAGCAAGCGATCAGCTGTGCCCAGATATTTTTTATTTCTATTTACAAAGAATACAAAACCTTCCTCATTGAATGTTTTCTTTACAGATTTCCTTGCATTTCTCTCGACGTCCAAAGAAAGAGAATCTATGAAATCTTGATTTGATCATTTCATTTGTGGTGCAGCCTTGTCCAGTTGGCAGCTTCTTTGCGTCCTTGTTTCAACCCCTGTTAAAAAAAAAGAGGAATATGTTAAAATAGCTCCTCTTTCCAAAGTCAAAGACTCCCGTCTGTTACAGCCGGAAGCATTTGATGAAAAAGTTGTTGAATCTCCACCAAATAAGCAAAACTGCATCCGCATTATCATATTCCACAAGCCCACGACTCTTTGTTGCATGATTCAAACAGAAGCAGCATATGCTCATTTACAGATCGGTAGGTTTCTGCGTACGCACCAGGTAGTATCCTGTGTGGTATCCACTCATGTACCAGGAGATGAGCACACTGCCCAAGGCTTCGTCGTCCACCATGTCGGGGCTCATTGGTGGAGGTGGAGGGATCATCTGAAGCAGAGACATTAACAACATGTTGCCTTTTAATTCTTTACACATCACTAGGATGGCTCAGGTGCTCTAATGTTGTTTTAAATATAACAGAAACCTATTGGACTTCAACTTACAGGTGGACCAAAAGGCATCATGGGAGGCCAAGAAGGGGGTACAGGTCTATGGCCATCAGATCGTCTGTTTCCCTCCTGAGAACACAAAAACAGTATTAGATAGGGGAACTCTTATTTTTAATAAAATAATCACAGTATGAAACAATATATTTTCTGCTACTTTCAGGACTTTCCATAGACATTACGCAGGAACAAAGGCTTACGATGATACAAAACTGTTTCCACTAGAGTTGAAACACTATATGGAAATAGATTACTTGTTGTCCTTTTATTTCATCCCTCTTACCCTTCTGAAAGAGTGCATGGGCGGTGGTCCTGGAGGAAATGCAGGGAATCCTGAAGCCCACGGAGGAGGAGAATCTTTGTAGGCCTTGGACTTCTGTTTACTGTGGGGTTGTTTGTGTTGGCTTGGTGTGGCTGACCTGTCGCTCTCTTCTGTAGATGATTCTGGATCTTTTACCTGAATGGCAGAGACAAATCCCTTCAGTTTTGAGTTCTTACTCCCTTTCTGTTACACCTTGATGAATACAAATAGAAACTTGTAAAAAAAAAGAAGAAGCAATTACTTAAAAAATGCAATTACTAAAAAAACCCCAAACAAATTAGCACTGAAAGAGATTCAATAAAGACTACAATTAACCTGTTGATCTATCAGGCAAACCTTATAAATACCACATTTCCTATTGATTAGAAGTATCTACGTTTGTCAGATCACCTCAGTAGACTTTTCTTCATCTGCCTCAGAAATCTCTGACAGCAAATCATGCAGGTTCTGCTCCTCCTCGTTGCCATAACCTGTATAAACCACTATGCAGGTGGCCCTTTCCTCATCGATGGAGGCGATAGTCGCTGGGTAGAGCTGGCCATCCTCCGACCAGTAGGCGCTGCATGAGTCCCCAACCTGCCACTGTGACAAACACAACCAACAGCGATGTTGTTTACTACAGCATCATCCCCACAATGTACGCCACTGAAGAACTCAGAATAAATCTGCTCTTCTGAGCTACACACTTCTTTTTCTGGCGGTGCATTGGGTCTTTTCCTGCTTTGGTTCTTCTTGTTATTCTTGCGTTTTTTCCCCGGCTGGCTTTTTTTGGACGTTTGTGACCCCTCTTCTCCCTTTAAGGCAGTCTGCCATAAGAAGCAGAGCAGAGAGTCAGACATACAAGTGGCTCACGCATGTGTGACGTAACACCTGTTTTACCTTGAATGAAGCCACTGCTTTGTCATACGCCTTTATCAAAGCTGTGTCATCCCATATATCCGAATCATCACTCTGAAAAAAAAAGAAAAAACATAAATATCTGGTGGAGAAATATTTTTTCTAGTCTACCTTCATAAAATGTTTGCTCTAGCTGACTTAATCGTAGCTTGTTTATGCAGTTCTTTGTTACCCAATGGGGTGGAACAAGACTTTCCTTAGTAGCTTAGCTTAAAGCTAACCATTTAAAATAAATGTAAATATGCCTCTAAACGCTCGCGTGTCACCAGCTTTATGTTCCGGAGTGAATTTTGACTCACCTGTCCGTTTCCGCGAGTAAACAGCGCGTCTTCGCAGCCGTTCGCCATGTATACAAGTTTAGACTTAGCAGCGAACTGTTAACTGCTAACCAGCAAAGCAGCGACATGCGTCGGAAATAGTTACGGAGCCCAGTGATGACGTGTATATCTCGCGACGCGCTTCGGTTGACCTGGCAACAGCCGTCGCTAGTTGTTTATTACAAGAAGACATTTCTTGTTTGTCTTTTTCCGACTGGATAAATATGGTTTATTCTTCACTAAACGCTTTAGGTGCTACGGTGGTGTTCGCCACATCCAGCGATAACAATAATCCACCCGCAAACCTCATCGACGGGTGAGTGTTAGCTAACTTCAGGGAGCTGTAGCCAAAACAATGGACGTTAAAAACGAGGTTAAATTAAAACTAAAAGTTAATTGTACAGGTTTAATCTGTGAATAGTAACGTTAGTATTTGTTTATTTCCTCTCGCATAGAGACACGGAAACATTTTGGATGTCGACCGGGATGTTTCCCCAGCAAATCACGATTCGTTTCGAGAAACCGGTGACGCTCACAGAACTGACGGTGGACACCTACAACGGTGTGTTAGCGCCTCCCACTCCGGTGGGGTCACAGGGGTCACGAGGTCACGGGGGTCACGGGTGGGGAATCATACTGCAAGCACAAGTTATATTAGTTTTATTAATACAGAAAAGGCTTGTTTAGTCACACGTTTTGATAGTATCACATATTAAGTGTCCTATTGGTGATCAGAGCGGATTTTTTTTTATTCCCACACTAGGTGAGGGATCTGTCAGTGACCTCATTTTATTTACATTTAAATGAATAGATTGACCAAAAAAAGTGGTTAAAATTTGCTACAGGAAAGAAAAATGATCATGTTCAAATTTTTTCATTTTTAGTTTATAAATTGTACTTACTATTGAGGTCAAACTGGATGAACTCATCTAAAATAAATGCTTCTAGTTTGCACCAAAAATGTTAGCAGTTAATAAAGTTTTATATCTATTATTAATTCAAAAAGAGTAGGAAACATTTGTAGACTCAGTATAGTACAGTACAGTATAGTATAGTATAGTATAGTATAGTATAGTATAGTATAGTATAGTTGCTCCAGTAGGTGTCACCTTTGTGCTTTGGGTCACTTATGAACTAAATACAGTACCAGGGAGCTGTCATTGGACATGAGTTGCTGGACAGAAGAGCACAAATAGTTTATTAATCAGTACGCTAGCTGTGTAGTCGTGTTGTTGAAATGGATGTCTAGAGATTTATCCAAAATCATTATGGATTATTGCATCTAACTTGTTGAGTTATAGTTAATCAGAGGTTGAGCAAAGGCATTGACTGTTATTCCTCCAGACACCACTCAGCCTCTCTGTGGAGCACCGCAGTGCCTTTAGGTTTAATTTATTTTAAAATTATAATTAAATTACTTTACAATAACATCACCCTGATATACTTTGCCCAGAAACATCATTTCCCCCTGATCTCTCCAGATTTAGATATCTCTCATAATATAGAAAATAGTTTTGAAACACTGTTTGACTTTTTAAAAAAATTAGGTCTTGATTCTTGAGGTTCCTGAATGTTTTCTTACTTTTCAAAGCATCGTTTTCCATTTCAACATCGCGGACATTAGTTGTTGTGAACTTCCCTTGTATTTGCTCACTTCAAGATGAGAGAGGCTGAGGTATAATGAGCTGAGAGAGAGATGATCTCTTTTCTGCTCATAAGTTTGTTGCGTTACCACGCTTGTGTTTTTCCCTCCTCTATGAACTCATTCATCGTGTATTCCAAAGTGTTGTCATGTAAATATGAAAAAATTTCTATGCCAGCAGGAAAATGTTTGGCTCTCACCTCTGTGCTGTGTGGCTATGCACTAATTTGACGTCATTAGTCCAATTACTGAAGCACGCTGCACTTGTACTTCTTGTTCTCGTGCGTCTTGTTCTTTTCTGTTTATTAACAAATCTCAAAACAACTTAAAAAATGTGTACCTGTTTTCACCTAATGCAGGACACTCCAACAATTTATGGGCTTGGTGTTTCAAAATATACATATATACAGACATATAAATTTAAACCATTCATAAGTATTTTGATTTTATATGCTTCTCAAAAATTTGGTTATATTGATTATTAATGCCAATATAACCACATTTTTACATGGGGTGCCCCGGTTGTTGCCATAGTAACCTGTGTTGGACTCCATCCTGTATGTCAGGCATTTTTCCTCCTCTTTCCTGCATTTCAATCACCTGTATTATTTTCTCTCTTTATTTATTTATATTATTTTTTTTATTTTATTTGGTCATAAACTAAAGTATTGGAAAAATTAGAAGTAAGAAGTTGTGCTGCATAGAAAGTGGGTTTATCCTCAGGGGTGCTTGAACCTTAATGGTTGCTGAGACTTTTCATTGACGACCACAAACTTTATGGTGACTCTAGAAAACAAAATAAACCATCATATGAGGACCGTTAATGACTTTATAAACTTCACATTACAGATTTTACAGTCTAGAACCGATCAGTAAACAACTGTAACAAGAAAATAGAAATTGATTTATCGTGTAATATTTCTTTTGCAGTCAAGCATCTGAAGATTGAGGAAACTACTGCAGAAGATCCTTCTCAATTTCAGCATGTTACAGATAAAGGTAAACAGAGGATAGAGGGTCGGCCGACTATATCTGCCAGCTTTTGAGCATAAAGCTGAAAACTTTGGTATAAACAAGCTGACTGTCTTCCAGAATTTGCACATACAGAGGGACACCTCCAGTCAAATAGTATTTCGGTAAGTTTTAAAGGAATTATGTAAAATGAAAAGAATGAAAAGGAAAAATAAAACTTTTTGTCTTTATTTTTCTGTTTCAGCTAAAGGGAAGCAGCGCGACGCACCTGCGATTAACAGTCACAGCAGGATACGATGCCTTCATTTCAATGCACAGAGTGATGCTTCATTAGAGGCCAATTGACAAGGGGGGGACAGGGGGTGTCACCTTTGTGCTTTGGGTCATTTACAAAATAGATAGGAGGAGCTGTCGGGTGTCATCGGACAGAGGAGGAAGTTCAGTGTAATATTTGGTATGCAGCCCAGCACCGTGGTTGTACAGGTGAAACGGCCGTCTGGAGATTTATGGAAAATTATTATGGATTATGTACCAAACTGTCAAGGAGGGGCATGAGGGTCCGGCGTCCTCTAGTGGGACTGGTGTAGACACCCTGACACCAAACAGCTTTACCCGATCCAGGATGGACAGGTCCGCCATTGGTGTTCTGGTCACCTATGAGAGCAGGTTCACACTGAGCACAAGAGTGTTTGCCTTTGTTTGATGGAATTATTAAAGATCAGATTTGTCTAAAGTTGTTAATTTTTATGTTCATATTTAAAAGTGGCTGGATTTATCTGATCCCCATGCACATTGTGTACTCTGAGCTTGGGGCAAGTCGTTCCATCAGACTGATTTTTTTTTATGAGTCTTTGTTCTAAAACTGTAATAATAACTGTATATCACTTTTTTAAGCGTCTGTGGTCACATGACAACCTGAGAACTGTGTGTGTGTGTGTGTGTGTGTGTGTGTGTGTGTGTGTGTGTGTGTGCGTGTGTGTGTATGTGTGTGTATAGTGTATTTCGAGAAATACACTATACACAAATACACTATAGTTACACAGAATACACAGAAATACACTATAGTTCATTTAAAAAAAGTAGGCAAGTGCATAAACACCATTTTTGTTTTATTGATGAATACATTTAGCACTGATTATTGGAACACATTGTTTTGGCAGCCCGTTGTTTGTTGGCTGACACACACAGGTGAAGCCAATCATGAGAAAGAGTATTTAAGGGCCTGTACCCACACACACACACACACACACACACACACACACACACACACACACACACACACACACACACACACACACACACACACACACACACATATATATACATACACACACACTGTACATATACATGTACATATACTTCTCAAATGTCACTGTGTTCGTCTGCTAAATGATTTATAAAGGAAAATATTGACAATGATCAGGGGTGCCCAAACATTTTCATACCAGTGTGTGCGTGTGTGTGTGTGTGTGTGTGGGGGGGGGGGGGGGGATGATACGAGTTATGATTCACTTCTTTTGAGCAGTGGGATCTTAAATCGGCATCAACCCCCCCCCCACATGGGTAGAATTTTACATCTCCATAGAAATGGGGATCCAGCAGTGGGAGATGCGGCTGGAAGGGTTTGGATCCAGATGGTTTCCCAGACAACCCGCGGGTCTCTGAACACTGCAGACCTATTCAGACAAAGCATTCAAGCCACCTCCTGGACTGATATCCTCCACGCTTGCATTTCCACATAACACTGACTCCTACCTGCCTCCATTGCCATTTCAACATGTCGGCAGCAAAAGGGTTCAGCAGTGTGCGGGGACCCTTTGGGACTCCCTCCCCAATTACTTTGCCGACAGCGGAGGAGCCAGGGGATTTGCTGAGCCCATATTTGCTGTGACTCGGTCTGCATGTGGGACTCAGAATAAACCACTAAAAATATGAAATACATGCTTGGATAACTAGCCCCTTGATATTTTAGAGCAACTAATTGCTTAGTGGTATGGATGGAATATAGTGCATTTGAGTATGTGAGCGCACAATGAGTAATGAGGGCAAGGTAGGAACTGATACAGTGTTATTGACTCATCTATTATTTACCGATATAGAATATTTATCATTATGTTAAAGGGTTGGGCTGTGAAATGAAGTGCAAACTCATAAGAATAAAGTGCAAGATATTTTCCCCCCACTATAATTCAGCTTATGAATTTATCACCGTTATTGTGCTGTGAATATTAAATCAGAGAGCCCTTTTTTCCAGGTTGGATGGACATGCAAATGCACCTCCCTGGTGCTAATGAATTCAGGCTCTTTTGTGCTTGACTGTCAGCCGATCAGGAGAATCACAGCGGGATATGAGTGTGTTATTACCATGTCACTGCAGGGCAGGGCTAAATTATCGACCAGTGTCTCCTGATGGCTGCCTAACTGCTGTCCAATCACCCTGAGACATCTGTTGGACTAAAAGTCTGTATGTTTGGCTTAGTCTATTCAACGTGATGCATGCCATAACCCAAAAGTATATCTAAATGTCTGACACTGAATCATGCCAGTGATTATTCTGTTACTATTTCGAGTAAGAATTGCCGTCACACATAGAAATCTTTTATTTCCCTCCATGTCAAACCAGCTTCTTTGAATTTCTTCTTATCTCTTCTGTGTGGTTCCCCTTTCATGTCGGCGATGGAGCTGCATGCGTTGACAATGGGCTTTAATTTGATTTTGGTTTTGATTTGGTCCGATCGGCTCAGTCATTTCAGAGCCGAGGGGAGCGTCTGAATGAGAATGGAAACACTAATAAAGGCCGAAATGAGATGATTAGCCGTGAGAGGAAAACAATCCTCTCATTATTTGAGTCCAAAGACAATGGAGAATGATAATGAAGGGTTGGCATGGGGTGCGTTTAATGATTTTTAATGTACTGTACACTCAATATAAATATTAATAACCGTTTTTTTGGTCACACTTTACCCACTGGAGAATCTATAAAGTAGACTTTTTTTCTCAGCTTCCAAAGCCAAGTTATTCACCATTGATCTTTTACCGTGAATGAGTGGCATCTCAATATGTTAATAAAATAACAGAAACATTGCATGTGTGCCTCACACTTGTTTCAAAAAACTGGGCCCATCTGAGACGGGTTTTAAAGGATTGTTTAACTTAAATCATCTCAAATGCCTCTTCACTGGTTCTCCATGCTCAAACTTTTAGCATTAAGAAATACATTACCTTTTTTTTTTTGCTCCTACTTTATTGCTCCTGGCTACCCAGACAGATAATGCACAACAACATAACTTTTCTACAAACCAAAACAAGCCCGTTGTTCTCATACCAAACTTAAGTGGTCAACTGCTCATCTTCGGTTGCATCTGGAGAAGTGCTCTCTGTCCATCTAGGGGTCACCATGCACAACATGTCAGTCTTTTTCATTTTTTTTTTTTTAGATGAACGCCTCTATTTGTTTGGCAAAGTTTTTTGGGCTGGATGCCTTTCCTGCTGCGAACCTCTGCATTTATCTGGTTTTGGAACCAGCCTACAGGTGACACCCTCTTTTGCCCTCTTTTGCCCCATAGGGTTGCAGATTGCCAGGGATTGAATGAACCCGCATACATGCAAAGCATGTGCCCTACCACTGAGCTACATCCCTTCATGGATTTATCTAAGGCAGGAAAATGGTGGTCACACATTTATACTTAAAAACCTCAAAACATGTGTTTTATATACTTTAAATTTTGAAAGATCTGAGCAAAAACACACGATGATGCAAGTGTATCAACAGTTCTGAAATTTATTAATCAAGCATTTGCTGAGAACATTTTGCAATAATTGAACATGTTGTTTGCTAAACATGACAAAAGCCTCTATGCAGACATAGAGAATCAGTATCGTCAGATATGTTCAGCTATATATACCTTCAAACATGAGGCGGATAAAAAGGATGGTTTTAACAAGCAAACAGGAAGGTAATCCAGTAACAGGCTAGTTAAATTACACTTTAGAGTCTATCTTGGTAATTGGTACCTGTTTCCAATTCTAAATCGGCAAAAACTCATTCATTTGAGACACTGGCCTTTTGAAAATCTAATATATTCCAATAGATTTTCATTAGTACCAAACAGAAGATGCGCTATCAGTTGACCTTTTAAACACTTCTCTGTGTTAGGTTCCAAAAGAAGGGCTCTAAATCACTTATCAGTCACTTGAGTTCGAGTGCCTCTGGTTAAAGCACCTCGCCTCAAGAGTTCCACTTAGTCCGCCTCCAAGTCTCTCCTGACCTGCTGCGGTGATGTAATGTAATGGTGCCGAGTCGAGTAAGCTCAAGCCGCCTCATTACAGAGATTGACACACATTCCTGAACGGTGTGCGCAATAAATTTCAACCTGATTGTCTGTGTGAGCTCCTGAGTGGGAGAAGTAGTTCTACTTTTGCTTCGTAAACTACTCTGCTCTTGTGGGAAGTGGAATAGCCAAATAGCTGCTGGCAGAACGGATTGTTTTCCAGCTGATGCACTGTCAGCTAACCATTACAAAGTTAGATGAACAGTGGGAGAAAGAGAGAGCTTACTGTTCATCCCTTTTCCTAATCTTTTTCTCTGAGTTTTTTTTTCTTTAATAGTGTCTCATCCAGCTCCTTCTAACCTAAGACAACCCAAAAGTGAATCTGAGCGTAATTAATGTTCCATTCTCTGTGTGGTTCAGAGATAATTCTGTCTTAATGAAGTCCTGGTTTTATGAACGCAAAGTGTGGCCCTGCCTTGATACAACTTTTGCGGTGATTTGGTGCCATATAAATAAAATCAATTTGACTCGATCCGAGTTTGCAAATGAAGTCAAGGAAATTAAATCTGACGGACTGCAGCCGTTTGAGCTCGTAAACAGAGTTAGCCGACTGCGATGTGCGATGATTTAAATTGTCAGGTATCAAACTGCAATTCTTTGCAACGTGAATTTCTTGATTACTGAAATGCTCTTAACGACAGAAACTTTAAATTTGGAGAATCACAAATTGCTCAGGTGAGGAAATAAAATATATCGGCTGCGGTTTCATTTGTTTGCAAGTCAACAATCCTTCCCTCAGTTGAATTTAATGCAAAGGGGTAAAAATGCACAATAACTGGCAGTGATTTTAACAAACCTGAACTATAAAATGCTTTCTTGGTTTTACATAACAAATACCACTTCTTCTTTTTTTTTTAAACGACTCAAACAGTTGAAGCTGTGTCCTTCAGAAGCCTGGATAATCAGGGGTGGGGGCATACAATAACATGGATACACAAGGCAAAGTAACTGAAGCTTTAAGAATTCACAACCAGTGATAAATTACTGCCGTTGTCCGCGCAGGAAGCGACAGCTGTTAGAGTAGCAAAACCATGCTTATCATGTGTCGTGATCATACATTAATCAAGAAGCAGATAAATCAGCTTTAGTCTGGCTTGCATCAATTAACAACAACAATGGTGTTTAAATTACAAAACTGTGCATGATTTGAATGATCCTGTTCTACAGTATTGTAAAAATACAAAAACAAATTCTCATTTCAAAGTTAAATAACTTAGATATAGTATTTGCTTTTAAACAAGTGCTAACAATGTCATCACAAAGAGCATTGTTTTAGTTTTACTGTTCGTTTTTTTTTTTTTTGTGAGCTGGACACAAAAAAAAGATTTAGAAGAAGAAGATTAGATAACCCTAGTTGAACACCAACTAGTAGTGTGTGATCTTCAGGTGTTATAAATATGAAAACAGTTGAGTGCCCAGTTCACTTTTACACAATGTGCATGTCAGGTAGTCAAATCTCCGTGGCGATGACGTCGTCGTACGTTTGCAACCCTGAGCTGTAGTTGATGTCCACGCCGAGCTCCGTTCGGCTCTCCAGCTCGGCCGTCACCTCCTTGAGGATCCTCTCCAGGTCTTGGTTCTTCTTGTGCATCTGCAGGTAGTTTAGCTGGAGCTGCTTCTGGTACCTGATGACCCTGCCTTTCTCCTTGTTCCACGTCTGCCTTTCCTGCTCAAAGCTGCTGGCCAGTTTCTCTTGTGTGTCCTTCTCCTCCACGAGCTGTCGCTTCAGTCTCTCCACTTCCCCGATGAGTGAATCTGTACAGACGTGTCCACTGTTCACCTCCTCCTGGTTATGGGCAAGTGACTCTGAGCCTTGGATTAATCTGTCAAGGGCCTGAGTCTGGGCATGGACTTCAAGTCGGACACTGTGTTGCTGCCGCTGGTCTCTGGCACCGCCGAGATCCTGTTTCATCCCCTGAATGTCCGTCTCTAGCTTCCCCACTTTCTCTCTCAGCAAGTCAGCCTCATTTCTCTTGCGTTGCAGTTCATTTTGGCACACCTGGATTAAAAATGTATAATATTCAGATGGAAATTCATTGCGGATGTAATTATAATACTGTGAGGCATCAAATTATAAGAATGTTAAAGCATGACCACATAATAGCTTATCTTATATCTTCTGATCTTATTGCGCTGCCCCTGTGGAACGAACTGCAGTGGCATCAACGGTAGACTAACCTCAACCTCTACAGTTCGTGAATGGAGTTTGTGCTCGTGATCTCGACTCTGTTTCTCCAGCAGCTCCATCTTTGCTGCGTTTTCCTTCAGCGACGTCCTGAGGCTGACGATCTCATTCCGCTTGAGGCTGACGTCTGCCTGGCAGTCTCTCAGTTGCTTCTTCAAAAGCGAGATCTCCCCTGTCTTCTGGCACACCTACGTACATTTGGACATGATTAAGGAGATGAGACAGTCAGAGTAAACATTGCGATTATGTGCAACACATTGGCGGTTGAAGACTGTCCAGGGAATTATTTTTATTGTGCCAGACTTATTTAGGATTATGTAAGAAAAGTGCAAGACACTTTTTTTTTTTTACAGAAACTATCAACCTTAATTAATCTCCTTAATTATAATACTAAGTGAAAGGTCATGTCACAAAAGTGTGCAGGGGAAATGTTACTTTTTCTTATTCCTCACTATTTAATATCAATTATTGGAGAAGTAAAATCAATTGAGAATATCTTAAAATTTGAAGTAGTTCATATTTCTGGTTCCATGGAGACAGCCCCACTGTCTTGAAAAGCAACACTATTTTCCTTTTATCTCAGTCTTGTTCTTCAGTTCCTTTTTGGCTCTGTCGCCGCACTTCCTCACTTATCATCAAGTTGTTAACTTTTTTTGTCTGCAGTTTTGAAGTAAGAGAAGTTGAAATAGTGTGCGATTTAAAAAAAAAGCAAAATAATGGAGTGCTTAATGAGGCTAATTTAAAACCTTAAAGTCTCTATGGCTGGTCGAGTTTTCAAAATGTTGTCATAGAGGTTAAGAAGCATTAATAATCTTGGTTTCTGAATATTAAAAGCTATATTAGCTTGTCCTGTTCATGGAGCTATTGTGTACTAAGAATGATAATAAAGTAAAATAACATATACCCCATATAATGCATTTCATTTTCTGTTTTACTTTTGAAAATCAAGTTTTCTTGTGTTTTTGCCTTTCACTTCCTGTCTGCAGTTCTTCTCTGTGTGGATTGTCTTATTGTTTCCACCTGCCTGTCATTATCTCCTCCTCTCTCTGCACCACCTGTTCCCTATCTCCTCCTGTTAATTGTGTTTAGTCTGTGTCTTTTCCCTATTGTGCTTCCAGTTCTTAGATGTTTTCCTGCTGTTTCCTGTGCATTCGTTACTTTTTCCTTTTTGAAGATTAAATATCTGTCGACTCCACTTGAGTATCTCTGCGCCATATGGCTGCACATTTCCAGCTGTACAACCTCTCAGCTCGATATTGTACAGAAAGGTTCTCAATCCCCACCAATATCCAGTCGTTACTCACCTCCCACTGGGTTTCCTCCAGTGTAGGAGCAAGGTGTGTGTTCTTGGTCTCGTAAGAGCTCAGTCTGAGCTCAAGAAGCTCCTTCTCTCGGGTAAGCTTTGAGACATCCTCCTGAAGCTCCTCCTTTTCTGCCTGCACAAAAGGTCATTTCCTTCTTATTCATGCGAGTGTGAAAAGTGTTCCAATTCTTAGCATCTTCAAATACCCCGTTTTCTGTGTCTATGGGAAAAGGCCTGTTTGATTGATTGTGAATGAAATGAAAAGCGGTGGCGGTCTGACCTGCAGTTGCTTGACCTGCCATTGCAGTGCATGCTGGGTGTTTGCGGCTATTTGTGTCGCTTGTTGTAGCATTGTGGACCCTCGCTGCTTCAGCCCCTCCATCTCCTCTGCACAGCACCGCTGCGGTTCGTCAAACAGGTGTCGCGTGTCCGCTTCTTTCTCCTCATAGCTCACCTATTGCAAGAATTTGTCAAATCACTCATGCATTTAAACTTCTCATAAGCCCTGAACTCATAAAAGCTTTTTACCTGTAGCTCCTGCAGTTCAGTCTCTCTCTCCAGCAGCCTTTGTTCCAAACGCTCAATCATCGACTCGTCTGTCGTGAGAGGGGATCGGATCCCGCCCGACGTTTCGCAGAGAGGGCTCGGCTCAGCCGAACAAAGCGGGGAGCCATCATCACCATTTACCTTAGGTGACAGCCCCCCGCTTTTTAAAGTAGTCCTGTGGCTACAGTCAAGGTTGGCGCTATTCCTGTTGACCCAAGGAGGGAAACTGGGCGTTACACTCTTGCCGAGGCCGTTTGATGGAGCTGAGCTGCCATCGCTTTGACTGGCGGGGGCCATGGAAGCACTTAGGCTGCCACTTGTACTGTGGGTGGGCAGGCTGGACATAGAGTTACGACCGGAGTCTGAAAGAGTCCCTGAAAAGGAAAAGCGACCGTATTTTATTATGTCCTAAGTTTTCATTCAACTGGAATAGCGTCATTGTACTCGATTATAGATGGAGACCTGAGAAGTTGTCCTGCTTGTGTCTGTTGTCTGGACTCCTTTCTTTCTCCAGAGGACAAAGGATACGGTCCAGACTGCTGTGGCCTGCAACTCCGGAGGACGTGTTCCTGGGAATCATGGGCTTGAAGGCAGCGGAACGGATCAATGACTTCTCAGCTGAGGTCTGGAAGAGTGAATAACACAAAAACAGGGATGGTCTTTCGCAGATTTGCCTTTTATATTCAGTGGCTAATCGTAGCTGACAGCCTGCTAAAAACCAAGTTGTCTTTCACAGTTATGGATAGAACAAAGAGCCGCTAGTGGTCACGTTCTTTAAAATCATAATGACTGGCTTTCACTGAGATAAATATTGTCACATGCCGGAACTCGTGCAAATGAAAGCGAGAGATTTCTTCCCCATCGTGTCTTTTCATATTAGAAATAAAACCACTGAAGTGTGCAAAATAGCTTTTGCTGCAAGCTGGAAGTATGAAAAGCAACACATTAGTTGTAGCAAGTAAAATTCTCTCCTGTCAGGGACGGAAAACTCATTTCAAAGGTGAACTTATATTCCACATGCTCCATCTGTGCTGTCCAGGAGCGTCACAAGCGATGCCGTACCTCTCCTCCCTTCTGTCTTCCTCCCTTCCGCTCTGCATCCCACCCCTCGCCCCCATATGCTGTCTCAGGGAAGATGAATAGCTTTTTTCTGTGGTATTAATAATATGAGCTACTGCTGAAGTGTAAAAGGTAAAGCTTGTGAACTCAGCATTCCTTCTCACTGACTTCACAGACTGGGATAGCGTTCCTCTTTTTTCCCCTCCTTTCTTTCTTTCCCTCAAACTCTCTCCGGCCCTCGATCTCTCTTTCATTTCTTTCTTAATCCCTGCTCTGTCTCTTTAAAGAAGCTTCCTATTTCTCTCCTTTTCTACCCTCTTGCCCCAGAGGAATAAAGACCTATTGAATGAGACTGGGTTTTCCTATGTATTCTTGGCACAGAAATGACTTCTCAAGGAAGATCAAAGCATTCTTAGGTCATTAATCTGGGAGGGGGTGATTAATAAACTGGGAAGGTTCAACACAGGTTAGAAGGAATGTCTGCTACCTATTATATCTACCTGCTGTGTAAGTTTTATCCTGAGTTTAGCTGTAAGCCTTCTAAAGTCTATAGCTGCTTTTGCAGTATGACTTCTAAATGGTTATAAGAATAACCACAGCAACCCCTCCAGAGAAGTACAACAGTACCCGAGGCTGTGAGCACGGACTCAGAATGGACGCTTTCATTCTCTGTATTGCAGAGAGTATATATGAGATGGCTGATAATCATTTCTGCAAACTCAATATGAAGCAAACTCCATCAGCCAGTTTGTTTGAGCGAAGATTGGAAATCAGACCCAAAATGCTATAGTCGTCTGGTTCTAAATAAAGGTAACATAAACTAACATTATGTAATATAAGCCAGGATCTTTAAGCTTATGAAGTTTCAAACAAGTTTATCAGATATTACCTGTCAAATTCTGATTCGGTTGGGAGTACAAACTTTGCAAAAAGCCAGTTGTTTCTCCACTCATAAAGCAAATTTGGATTTTCCCCCATTAATGTGGAAATATTACTTTTAAATCTAATAGTAATTTTTGGGAGAAGCAATAAAGGGAAATTTGCTCACCCTCTCAGTAACGTTTCCTGACATGAGCGGCAGCTTTGGTTGCAGTCGCCCATCTGATTCCCCATCTCTTTTCTTTCCACCTGCATGATCTTCCATTGATCCCCCCTTGTGGGTCACTGGCCTCTGCTTATGGCTTACCTGACATGGAATGGGATAAAACAACGCTTGTCAGAGCCGTCTACACTATATCTGCTAGTATTCACAACCATGTCGTCCAAGCTCACCTTGATATAAAAAAAGTCTTCACTTCGTCCCGACTGGGAGTGAGACAGACCTTTACCGGGGTGTGCGGTCGATGAGGAGCCCTGAGTGAAACCACACTTTAGTAACGCATCAAGGCTGCAGCCTCCACTCTTTCTATGAGGGTTCGCTCCCGGTTTCAACCTGTGGTCGGACACCTTGCAGTGTTTGCTGTCCAGGCTGTTGCTGTTGACGAGGCTGCTGACACTACCCATGATCCTGCAGGCATAGGTGGGCTGAGTGCGGGGGCAAAAGTCCAGGCAGTTAAGTTACACTCCAGTAATGGGAAGACACAACTCATGACCCCAGAGAAGTTCGCTCGGCGGCTTCACCTGCAACACAGGAAATGGATATATTCACTCCCATATTGATTTTTAAAAGAGTTGTTTCACAAAAGGACAAAGTCATGCCATCAATTCTGTTGATTCTTATCAGCGGTTTAATTTTATTGTTTCCTGTCCGGTCCAGAGGTGCAGCACTGAAGCAGGTGTTAACATTCGATAAACAAAGAAAGCTGGGAAAAAAAAATCCGCCTTGGCTTTCTGCCCGGCTCTGTGTGCCAAGATTTATGGTTTGGCCGTTGGATTTGACAAATAACTCTTGGATGCCCTTCCTCTCAACAAACTGACAATTAGGCTACTTACTGCCCACTCAACACTTGGCCGCTGCTATCTGATAGTACTCCACCATAAATTTGTGTTTGGTATTGCATTGCTATTAACTGGAATTATAAAATAAAGAGAATCATAGATGCTCTCTATTCATGTCCATTTGAAAGAAAACCTGACTCCAGATGTAGCAAGTCCTGATCTCCAACCCACATGGGAAAAGTCGCCCCGGTAGTCACTTAGCATCCATTCATACTGGATGATCAGGGCCGTGAGCTCCCCTCACCACCTGGTCCCCAGCTTTAAAGCATTTTATAACGTCTACACCAACAAAGCACGAGACTAATAGCCTGCCAGAAGTTGCTTATTAGTTTACATGGCATTTAGTTGGAGGCTAATCCATAATTATTGGTTCCATTGGGGTGTTTGTAAGGGTACACTTAGCTGTCACTGTCATTTTCCTGAGGTGTTCGATGGGCATGCTTTGCAAAGGAAAGCGCTGAACGAAGGTTGCCAGCGCCAATTTAGGCTGTCACTTTTCATTGTGCGGAAAACAGAAAGGCTGCATGGGACATGCAGAAAATAGATGCTACACAATGAAGATAATAACAGGAGCACCGGAGGAAGACGGAGTAGCAGCCAGAGAGAAGCATAAAAGACGAGCTTGTAAAGGTGAACAGAGGAAAGGAGAAGCGTTTAAGGCTTAATTGTGATAAAATCCCTGTCAGCCCAGCTTCATTTTTAAAATTCAAAATATTCTCTATAAATTAATAAAGCCGTTGAGACTCTTGAACGAAGGTATATCACGTTAAATTATTACACACTGCAGTGTAAAACTGAGCAATCAACTGAACTGACATCTACGACATGATGATGTTCCTGAGTCTTTTCCATTGCTGGATTAGAATTCCCCACTAACACAAAAGTGGACTATTGAAACAATAGATTTTACTTACTGCCAGGTCAACCTATGCATCCATCTCCAGTACCTTCAATCCAGTGGTGGAGGAGCTAAACTGGCAGACGTGAGTGTGTTCTGTGTGTTTATGGCCCTGAATGAATGGCAGCACTATCATCAGGGCCAGGAGGGTCTACAAACAGTGAAAGGGGTGGATCTTCTTCTTTTCTACCCCAGCTTTGCATTATAACCGACATGTAAATTCAGCTCTGTGCATGTGTGTGTGCGTGTGTGTGTGTGTGTGTGTGTGTGTGTGTGTGTGTGTGTGTGTGACCTCCCACTCTCCCCAGGGGAGCCAGTGTACAACATGTGCTCCCATAGAACCGGCGTGTGCCGCTCAAGTGATTAACTCCCAGCCTTGACAAAAGATCTTTCAACCCCCCTCCCCCCCACCTTGTTCCCCCACTATCACCCAGAGACACCCTCCGTTTGTGCATCAATTCACTGTGTAATAACCATTCAGCCCCCCCCCCCCATCGGACCCTCCCCTTTTCCACCCGTCCCACTCCGTGCCCTGCACCCACCCTGAACAAACAACACTTCATCTGAAGGAGGAAAAAAAGGGTGCTCCGTCTCACTCTTTTTGCTCTTTGTGTGTTGAAGTGTGCCGCTCTTTGTTTGGACTCCACTGTGCCGGTTGATATATTCTCCCCCCAAACAGCCAAGGACCATATTTGAGTGTTAAATAAATGACTAGTCCTCACAATGAGAGGGCTGGAGAGCCTCCGTTTTATAGTGATTTACCACCATCCTGCCTTTATGCTGTTTGTACCGATACACACAAACAAATGCACTCCGACACAAACCCACAGAGAATAAACCCACACTTTCACATCGCTCATTGTTGGAGTAAGAGTCGCTCTCTGATTTGGCATCCCACAGAGTACACACTGTTGACAAAACACCTTGCGGATGAAATACAATCGCGCATCACGACAGGAAAATATAAATGGCACCGTGTTCCAAATGAACAAACAACAATGGCAGAAAAGATATTGCCTCTGCTCTTTTTACCGCCAACAAATAAATCTCCCGCTTCTATTTCAGTCACAGGTGAAAGAATACATTCTCTTAATGTGAAGAAAACGGACAGCGTTAACGCCACTGATTCATCGATATCGTCACGCAATGATCAATGAAAACGTAAAATGTCTCCAATTGGAGTCATAAACTGTGGGTGCTATGATGCTGCACTCTTTCAGCCTGTATGGACAGGATTTCACCACAGTTTTCACGATGTTACATCATCACTATCTGAAACTTTTCACCCACTAATGAAATAATTTCCAGTATCGCTGCAGATCTTGCTCCGCAGCCCTGCTCACTCATCCTTTCACTTCAGTGTCATTGTTCCTCGATTAGTCCCATTCAGCCCCCCCAGGCCTTTTTGTTATGTTTTTTTTTTTGCCTCAGTAGAGATCCTGACATTTTACTTCATTTCTCACTCTCTTGCGAGACATAATTGGCCAATCGACCCTCTATTTGATGCAAATATGGAGGTGAATTGGAAACATTTAATCGGGAATTTCAATAATCAGCACAAATGTTTTGACCCATGGCTTTTTGAGGCGACTGTGTGATTTAAGACCTTTGGTGAGATGGGAGTAGTGGTGTGTGTGCGCGTGTGTGTGTGCATGCATCTAATCCCACATCTGATTGGCTGCATGATTTCTGTCGACACAAAGGAGAGTGTGTGCGTTAGCCCATCAGGGGGTAGTAGGGGTGTCTTCCCCGCATTTCAGGTCCCTGCTGACCTGCCTGACAAAAAGCCTCGTCCTGCACCAAAGCGATTGACAATACGCCCACATACACAAGCAGAGACACGCTCAAACACGGCTGAGGGCATGGCCAATCCATTACCTCAGCCAGTGGAAGGCAGCAGCGTGCCGTAAAAAAAAAATCCAGGATTTATACCTGTGTCACAATGACCATGAAACTGTCCACTCTCTTGACTGTACCCCGACAACGCCGCGTTGCCAGATGGCTTCACTTTAAATCTCACTGTCCTTATGGTAATTTCCAACAGACGCACGTGTAATCCATCTAGTTCAGTGTGTCTGTTTTTTTAGGTCAGTATCAGAGAGCTTATTGTTCTTTGTTTACATGCTTTCTTTAGCGCTCACATCATTTTAACCTCTGAAACGCTTTCAGTATCTGACATAGATCTTAAACTTTTACCCAATTTTACTGCCATTTAAGAATAAAGGCTGAGGAATTGCTGAAGTTCCTCGTACACACGGAACCAGAAATACATTTCCCATTATGCAACACAAGAATCTTTTCCTTCACCCCCTTTTTTTTTTTTTTTTAAATTCAAAATCCAAAGACTCTCAATGCACAAGTTAGCCTCACCAGGAGATAATCCAGGTTGGGGTTTTTTTCCCCCAACACAAGCATGCTCCCTCCAGTATTCCGGAGTATTCCCCATGGAAAGTCAACTGATTTTGATGTGTAAATTCCGTGAAGTTGCCTGCCAACATTGCTCCTATTCATTTTTCAAACATTTTTATTTCCACGCACCTACGATTTTTGAATGCTTGTCGTATTTGACAGGCGGAGAGCACGTTTGACTAATGTCAGTACAGCTCCTAGTAGATAAAAAAAAAAGGAAAGTTTGCTTTGTAGGAGCTCCCAGTGCTGGAGGGTGTATCCGACATCAAAGACTCGGGCTACTCTAAGGGTCTAATCCTGAAGAGGAAAACCTTCAAATGCAAAATCCTAAAAACTGATCTCATCATTTCCGCAGCGTCCATGCTGCCTCATCGGCCTGTCAGCTGATTCTGCTCTCAGCCTGACCGAAGGGCTTGTTGTGAAAATATTTCCCTTTAAGTATTTCCTAACTGCTATTTCAGAGTAGTAGGTGTAAAACCATGCAGGCTACAAAGTAAAATAAAAACTGTCAAAAAATCTGCACCTTTAACCTTGAAGGAATCACCACTTTAAATCAGAACCTGCCGTGCTTCGATCCTCTGAATGCAAACCGAACATATTGGTCCCAGAGTGATGCAACGCGCCAGGTAACTGGAATCGATCTGCGGCTCGTACAAAGTAACTGATGGTTCCCATGTAATGAAGCCAGCATTCCCCATTATCCCAGTCGTGACACGGTGGGAATTAAACTCGCAAATTAAAGCGAGTTGGAAAAGAAACGACTCGAGCCTGACATCTGAGGGCATTTCCAGAGGATGATAAACCGATACGTTGAATTGTGGTGAAGTAATACTCAGTCTCTCCCTCTGTCATCGTGTGCGGCCCGTCGAGGGCCCTCCAGTCCCACAAACTCAGACACACACACTTCCACATCCTGTGTCTTACTCATTGTGCTCGAGTTGTGGGATGAGTAATCTGGCCTTCAGCAGAACACCAGCTGAGAATGAAATGTGGGCTACAGACGGCCATCCATCTTTCACTTTCACTGCTAACGCATCTATCTACTGACCAAGCACATATACTCTCTCTCTCTCTCTCTCTCTCTCTCTCTCT